>NW_006921606.1:20038729-20043881 GCF_000298275.1 Orycteropus afer afer
GAGGAGTGGCTGGTGGGTTTGAACCGCCTGCCATCTGGTTAGCAGGCAAGTGTCTTAGCCACTATGCTACCAGATGCTACCAGAACTCTTACAGTTTAGGAGGCTATAAGTCTGAGTTCAAAGTGCTAGCTCTCGGAGCTGGGTGAAGGCCCCTCAACCTTGGGCTTCAGCTCTGCCTCTTGTTCCCAGATCACTGAAGCTGGAGCTTCTCTTAACTCAGTCAGCTGCTTGCTGCTGCAGCTGACAAACCTAAGGTCAACAAATAAAATGGCACAGTCCCAAGATTACCAAACAATGTGGCAGGCCACTAGGGTTCAAGTCCAGAGACAGTCCCAAGGTAGGCAGGAAACATGACAGGCTGCTGAATGAAGACTCAGCTACATTCAAGTTCCAACCATACCAAAAAGCTCAGAGACCTCTCTCAAAGCTGTCTTCTGGAAGCAGACCACAACTCTAAGTCAGTTAGCTGCTCCAATAGATTACACCATGGAGCTGGTTACTAGTCTCATCATGGGCAATAACTATATCTAGCTGCCAACCCACTCAAAACCAGTCCCAGCCAACTTGACACACAACTTAACTACCACATTCAGGATCAAGATGGCCCATACAGCTATAATCACTTTTCTTTCTAGTTGAGAATTCAGAAGAAAGGAAGTAGAGAACCCAGAGCTTTATGATTTGCAGCTAGAAAGGATAGTTCAAGACTCTTGCTTGCAGTATGAACCAGGCTATGCCTATTTTCAGGGGAATCTTGTGGTGAGCTATACAGCCTTGAAGCTCTCTAGGTGCCAGGCTGACCAATAGGCCAAAGGGCTGCTCCCCCTCCTCTATGCCCCACCTTGGAGCTGTGCACCATTAGAAAAGTACATATTGATTAAACTGAAATCAGTTAGCAGTTAAGAATTAATTAGAGGGGAAGGGTTTTAGATGGTACCTGGCTACCTGTCCTTAGCATAGCCTTTTCTTATTAAAATACCAGAAACTGTGAAATAGTTAAAAACTCATTGTAATGGAGGAATCTGGGACTGTGATCAACCCAGAAAACAGTTCAGGAGGAGTTGTTGCTATTTATAAGGCTGCTATTTATAAATGTCCTTATAAAAGGAAGGCAGTGGGAGATCTGACACAGAAGAGAAGGTGATGTGAAGATGGAGCAGAGTGAGGTTAGAAGATGGAGCTGAGAGTTTTGAAAATGCCATGAAGGTGGAGGAAGGAACCATGAGCCAAACAATGCAAGGAAAGCAGCTCTAGATGATAGAAAAGCCCAAGAAACACATTCTTCCCTGGAGCCTCCAGAAGGGGTGTGGTTCTGCTGAACCCATGGTTTCATCCAAGTGAAACCCATTTTGGACTCTGACCTCCACAACTGTAAGAGAATAGATTTGTGTTGTTTTAAGCCACCAAGTTTGTGGTAATTTGTTACAGCAGCAATAGGAAACTAATACAGGGACCATTTTGGATACAAGTTACCGTATTTGGAAATGTTTCTACCATTTTAGTTATAATTTCAATTTTCCCTATTTTTTTTTTTTAAATCATTCATTGTTCTTTAAAATAATGTTGTTGTTGTTATTGTTTTTATGTGCCGTGGAGTCGGACCCAACACATAGTGACCCCTCCTTGGGTTTCTGAGGTGGTATCACTACAGAAGTAGATTGCCCAACCTTCCTTCTGAGAAGTGGCTGGTGGGTTTGAACCGCCAGCCTTTTGATTAGCAGTCAAGTGCCTTAGGCACTACACTACCACAGCTCCTAATATAATGGTAGCTAAAGAAATTGAGGACTTTGGCAAATTTTTACATCATCATCTCATCCCTACTATGTTGATATTGTCTAGATTTTTCATTCTGGATTTATAGCTTAGTGCCTAAGGCACTTGACTGCTAACCAGAAGGCTGGTGGGTTACTATACTATTATATATATATATAGTTGTTGTTGTTGTTATGTGCTGTCGAGTCGGACCCGCTCATAGCGACCCCTCCTTGGGTTTCCGAGGCAGTATCACTATGGAAGTGGAATGCCCCATCTTCCTTCCAAGGAGTGGCTGCTGGGTTTGAACCACCAGCCTTCTGGTTAGCAGTCAAGTGCCTTAGCCACTATGCTATCAGAGCTCCCATATATATATATATTCATCTATTATAATTATTCATTAATTTTATCTATTAGTTTTATAAAAGACAAGAACAAACATTAAAAAGAAAAATTATTTGATCTCCCTTTACATCTATCTCTTAAATGCATTTCCTGGATTTTTTTTCTGTCTTATTTAAATACTTCCTCCAAGAATATGTATTGTTCAATGTGAGTCATTTGTGAGAAAACTTTTGAAGTTTTGAATTCCTTTGCCATGCCTTCATATTTGAATAATATTTTGGCCAGGTGCAAATATTTTATTCTTTAATATAAAAAAATTATTGTCTCCTTGCATCCAGTGTTGCTGCTGAAAATGTGATATCTGTTTAATCCTTGTTATTATTTTTTTTCTCACAAGCTTTTAGAATTTTCTCAGATTTTTAAAAATTTTACTGTAATATAGGCAGTTGAGTTTTTCCTTATCCTTGCTCTTTGACATTCTGAGGATTCTTTCTTTAATTCCTGGAAATTTATCTCAACTATTGATTCAAAAGGAGCACTGGTGGTGTAGAGGTTTAAGTGCTTGGTGGCTAATGTAAAAGTCAGCAATTAGAACTCACCAGCCACTCTATGGGGGAAAGATGTGACAGTCTGCTTCTGTAACAGTTTGTGGTCTTAGAAACCCTAGGGGAAGTTCTACTCTGTCCTATAGGATTTCTATGAGTTGGAATTGACTCATTGACAATGGGTTTGGGGATTGGATTTATTTATTCAAATATTTTCTCCTCTTTGTTCTTATTTTTCTTTCTTATTGGACTTTGCAAAGTATACTTTAAAACGTGTTATGAACATGATTCTTGTACAAATATAAAGTGAAGATTGTCAAAAGTTTATTTAATTGAAGACTGAAGAAACTAGGAAGATGATAAAGTTAGTTCAAAGGAGAATTTGAGAGACTCAGTATACTCTATGAAAGAAAGAATGAGGGAACAAGTACAAATTTAAAGATAAAAATGGTTAATGTCTTAAAGGGTAATATATCTATAATCTCTCATCTATATCTCTTCTAGATAGAAACTTCAAAGTTAACATGTAACTTTAGAGAGTTCAGACCCTAATCAGTATTAAGAAGATAGTAAAATAAATGTACATTCTTATAGAGAATTAATCCTTGAATAGCCTGTTAGACAATGCTCTAATATAATATTGAAAGGACGTGTAGTAATTTTTAGCTTTATTTTCAAGAGTTGGGATAATTTTTCTTAACAGTTTCCTATTCTCCACAACTCTTAAATTTTCTTTCATCTTTTTTATTCATATATCTTTTTCGTTGTGGAAAAAATCAGTATGATCATCTAAATCACTAATATGTTCTTCAACTGTATCTATTTTCCAATATATCTCACCTTAGAGTTTTCTTAATTTTAACTCATATTAGCCTCATATCTAATGTTTTCTTTTTATATTTCTTCACTTCATCTGTAGGGTAATCCAGGTAAGTGGAAGGGCAATAATGATGCAGACCTCCTTACCCACCCCACCCCTCCAACTGGCCAAAAAAAGATACCAGTGCTATTATCCACAACTACTTGGACTAAGGAATTTTAACTACTTTGTTGTGTTCCCAGGCCTTGACTGTATTAACACTATGTGAACCAAGACTGGAAAAATTTTTATTGATCACTTCAAGTTCTCAAAGTCTGTTGGTAGGGTTAATATCCTTAGGAATGCATTATGCCAATTATTATTTATACTTTGTTATGGATTGAATTATGTCCCCAACAAGACATGTTGAAGTCGTAACTTCTGTATCTGTGAATGTTACCTTGCTTGGGGAAAAGGTCTTTAAAGATGTTATCAGTTAGGTTAACTTGAGGCCATACTAGACTAGGGTGGTTCCTAATCTTAAGGGACTGGTGCACAAAGACCAAAGACAGACAAGGACACCATGTGATGCTACAGCTACAAGTGAAAGAACACTGGAGCTACCAGAAAATGGGAGACAGGCATAGAACAGATTCTTCCTCAAAGTCTCAGAAGGAATCTTCATGGCTGACAGTCTGATCTTGGACTCCCAGACTCCAGAACTTTGCAACAATAATTTTCATTATGGCAGCCCTAAGAAACCAAGACATAACTTCAGGCAGGATGCTATCCTTATGAATCTTTGGAAGGATACATAATCTACCAAGGATATGGGGAAATTATGTACTTGGAATGATCTAACTAATAGCTCCACAGCATAATTAGCTATGAGAGATTCTTGTATAAGGACTTTTGTCAGAGCAGCTTGTGTAGGTGCTAAAGCATTTCCTATAATTTCTATATTATCTCATTTCCTTTCATAAGAGCAATTTCCTTAAGTGGAGTCAAGACATCAAGTCATTTATTTTTTGTTGTTGTTGTTCCTTTTTTTTTTTTTTAAAGGAGATTTTGAGGAGGTTAAGAAATCTTTTTGTTGCTGTGTAATTTCAAAATCATAAAGTACTTTAGAAATATATTAACTATCAGTGAATATATTTACCCTTTTATATTATTTTTAGTAATAAAAGCAACTTTAGCTATGCCCTTGAAAAACCCATAATTCCCACCACCTACACTTAATTGATTTTTATTAAGAGTTTAAATTTTATTCAGGAGTTCTGTTGGCATAGTGAGTGAAGCATTAGGCTGCTAACCAGAAGGTCAGCAGTTTAAACGCACCAGCTGCTCTGAGGGAGGAAGATGAGGCAATCTACTTTCATAAAGATTTATAGCTGGGGGTCACAATGAGTCAGAATTTACTTGATGGCAGTGGGTTTGCATTTTGGGTTAGATTATTCAAAGAATCTGAACTAGTTATTGTATAACCAGCTTTTTTTTTTCCTCCATTTTTTAAGAAATTATTTATTGTGATTTGGGTGAAAATTTACAGAGCAAATTCACTTTCCATACAACAGTTCACATATACTTTGTCTCATGTCATTGACCACAGTTTACCACAATGCAACAACTCCCCTCCCACTTTCTCCCCATAGTTACCTCTTCCCAGTGTCCATCCCTCCATACTCTCCTGCCCCCTGAGCTGTCTCCCTGT
>NW_006921606.1:20047116-20055483 GCF_000298275.1 Orycteropus afer afer
CCGTAGTGATACTGCCTCGGAAACCCAAGGAGGGGTCGCTATGAGTCAGGGCTGACTCGACGGCACATAACAACAACAACAACAATATTAGTTAATCCACTAGGAGAAAATGTTGGCATTTTCAATTAGCAATAGGGTTTGTTCTGCATGTGGTACCATCAGGTGATCCTAGTACAAGACCTTAAAATGTATTGTCTAATTTACCTGACGCTGTAACTGCCCTGAGGCAAGAAAGATTATCTTTGGCTTCTGAATCAAGGGACAAAGTATAATAGGCAATGGGCATTTGGTGTGTGGAATGTCTTTGGGTTAATACTTAAAATGAATATGGTCTAACCTTTCAAGCACACACATAAAAAAGGATTTATGATAATTTCAGAAACCCAGGCTAGATGGTTGTTAAAGGGGTATTTGAGATCACTGAAGGCCTTTTCAGATTCTTTGTTTCACAGAGGGTTCTGAAGTGTTTGATTTAGTCAAATCATATAGGGCCTTGATATTTCAGAAAAATTTTGTACCCATTCTCTACAATACCCAGTTACTTCCAGAAATCTTGTCTCTGAGGGATTGGTCTTGGGTAATTTTGGGTAATAGGTCATCTTTCCTTACATAATGCAGTTCCTTCAGCTGAGAGATCATGACCTAGATAACAAACTTGTTTTGCAGAAAATTAGTTTCTCCCTAGCAGCTTTGTGTCCCTTTTTAGCTAGTTCAGGGAGTAGATCTACAGAGTCATCTTTAGAGTGTCAAATAAAAAAATAAATCCAGATTTTGATAAGGACAAGCTTTATTCAGAAAGAAAAGGGAAAAAGGAACTATTTTAATAGTGGAGGAGAGGAATGCCTACAATAGGAAAAACACTCAGGCCATAAGAGCTATAAGACTGTCAAAGAGTTAGGAAGAAAGTGTTTTATTTTATACAGACTGAGCGTGAATAAGGCTAGGAAAATCCCATGCATAAGGAAATGAGATGAAAAGGTGACATTACCAGACAGGGAATCGAATGTTTGTGCTGAAGTCAGTCTATTTTCTAGGAGGGGACCTTACAGAGGGGTAGTTGGTTGGCTCAGGCTGAGAATGGGTCAAAATTCAGGGACTTAGGGGAAGGAAAGGAACTCAACCAAAGTTTGGTTAACAAGCACTTTCTGATGACAGATTAGTGGGGTACAAGCAATTCAGTTCCTTCTTTATGAGGCAAAGAAGGAATGGGAATTGGAGGGTTAAAGAGCCCTGGTGGCATAATGGTTAAGTGGTAGGCTGCTAACTGAAAGGTCATTGGTTTGAAAGCCACCCCCCCCCCCCGCAAGGCTCATGGGAGAAAGATGTGGCAATCTCCTTCTACAAAGATTACAGCTTCTGAAACTCTATGGAAGAAGTTCTATTCTGTCCTATAGAGTCACTATGAGTTAGAATCAACTCAACGGCAACTGGTATCTGGCTTTGTCATTGGTATATAAGAGGACATCTGTGAGTCTCATCTAAGCCATATGGGAAGGGTGGTTATTTGCAGAAAGCCATTTTTCTGAACACAGAGAGTGGGGGAATATCTTTAATCATTGCTGTTTTCCCATTTCCTGGGGTTCAGGTAAAATTCAATAACAACAAGAATTATCAAGATTAATGGAATAGTGGTCATCTTCCTATGGGTCATAGTGGACCTACAGGAGGACTACATAATCCTAAAATCTAGACTTGAGAAAAGTAGGTTGGAGCTTCAGTGAGTCTCTAAGGCATAATTGTCCAGGAGATCTGTTGATCTTCCTGAGTGAAGGCAAATAAATATCAATTATTTTTTATCACCTGGGATATTAAAGAAAGTGGAACATAAAGAATTTGGCTTCAGGTGAGACCAAGGAAATTGTGATGTTTGGGTTAAGTACTGCAGGGAAGCAAACTTATTTTGTTAATTGCTCACAAATCTTAAACAAATCTATATCCGGAACTACTTGTAGGCAGGGATTAATACAAGGGATAATTAATTCTTTTTCTATTAAGCTGGTTGTAATTGGACTAAGGCCTTGCTTCATCTCTAGTGGAATATTGAGGAGGTTTGGTAAAGGTTTAGGAGAATCAATTGGGACTCTATGGCTCTGTTCCAATTTGCTTCTTTTCAGAGTCTTCCACCTTCAGGGACTCTGGGACAATTCCTAATTCTTTAGTTGTTCCTTGAATCATATATTGTGTAGCTATTTTAATACCTATATCAGCTATAACATCTAAAAATAATCTCTGCAGTATATTTTATTTGCCAGTTTAACTTTTAAACTTTATCCCTATTAAAATTGCAGGGGTTATGTTACAGGGGGACTCCTGGGTGGTGGAAACACTTAAGCTCTTGGCTACTAACAGACAGGTTAATGGTTAGAATCCACCCAGAGGCACCTTGGAAGAAAGGTCTGCCAATTTATTTCTGAAAGGTTACAGCCATTGAAGGCCTTATGGAGCACAATTCTACTCTGAAACACACAGTGGGTCACCATAAGTTGGAAGTGACTCATTGACAACTGGGTTGGTTTTCTGGATTTGATGTCACAGAGAAGAAAAGGATGCTCTTCTGAGAATGGCCCCAAAGACAGCAATTACAAGTTGAGACATTGGAAAGGATTTAAGGTTGTTAGAAACTCCCCCTGTTTGATTGGTTTTAGTACTCTGAGGGATTTGATGTTCTGTAATAGTCAGATCAACTGTAGATAGAGTGGCACCCATATTAAACAGAAAAGCTGACTTTTTGTGATTCCCCTTACATATTAAGAAGAGGGACAGGGAAGAATTGGGTGCTAATGTTCCTCTCAGTTACATCACCATTGGATGGATTTTGGATGGCTGTTTTTCTCTTTCTAAACCAATATGGGACCTTGACTTTTCCAATGACCCTTCAGCCTGCAATATCCACAGGTGTTCTTACTCATAGGCTCTCAGTTCTCTGAGGATATAAAACCTTTTGGTTTTGTTTTTATTTTGGAGTTGTTTAATCGGGACAGGCAGAAGTTTGTTTTCATTTTTACCTTGTTTATTTTCTAGAGCTTTTTGGAAATGTTAAGCCACATGGTGGATATTTTCTAAATTGGCAATTTTCCCATTCCAATTTATTTTTCTACATTTCCTATTTCAGATGTAAGTCGATTTACCATAAGGAAGGCAAGGCTCTTTATTTTAGCTCTTGGGTCTACCTCAGAATATTGTTTAAAAATTTCCTGAAGTCAAGTTTCAAAAGTTCCTTTTAAATCATCATTGTTTTGTTTACAGTTTCAAAGTTTTACCCAATCTCTTCTTCAAAGAAAATCTTTAGTAATGGCCATATGCAGTGCATTTTCAATTTCTCTTGTCCTCTCCAGGCCATTATTTAAATTGTACACAGTTGGGTTGTTTAAATCTTTCTCTAGCCTTTCCCATACTATTGGTTTAAGCATTTCTCCCATTGAAGGAGCTACTGATTAAGTGAACTCATTGGTCTGCGATAGTAAGTACCTAGTAAAATTCTTAATCCTGCAGAACGATTTTATTGGTATGAGGTTTGGGAGAATCTTTAATTTTAGCTCTAAACTCAGCTTTAGATCAGGGTTTAAATTCAACTTCTAGATCAGCATTTTAGCCTTGCAATTCTGAGAGTACATTTTGAAATGTGATTATTTCTTTCCCAAGAAAAACCCTATGAAAGGGTAGCTCATTTAGGAGGTCAGGAGAAGGAACAGAGGGAACAGCAGGGTTATAATTGGGGAAGACACCATCTGTCTGACAGCTTATGGTACTGTAGTGACTTGCATGTTGCTATGATGCTGAAAGTTATGCTACTGCTATTTCACTTACCAGCAGGCTCACCCCTGGTGGACAGGTTCTAGACTAAGACAGACTTGGGAGAAAGGACTAATGATTTACTTCTAAAAATCAGCCAGTGAAGACCTGTGGATCACAACAGAACATTGGCCAACTTGTTTGCTTTGGACATGTCATTGGGAGGAATCAATCGCTTGAGGAGAAAATCATGTTCAGTGAAAGGAAGAGGGCCAACTGGGATGTGGGAGACTCTCAGTGAGATGGATTAACACAATAACTGCAACAATGGACTTGAATATGCTGGTGATTGTGAGGATGATGCAGGACTGGACAACATTTTCTTCTGTTGTAGATAGGTTTTCCTTAGTTGGAGTCCACTCAATAGCAGTTAGCAACAACAACCATTGGGGGAGGGGTGATGATACTTTGGGATAGAGAGGAAAAGTGGGGCAAAGAGGTTAGGTTACAGAAAGTTTACATGAAAATTGATTCCTTTTGTTGGTTTTTGCCAAAGAGTCTTTCACATAGTCTGTCTTGAAGTCATTGTTTTGTTTTGAGGCTTTACCTTACCATTGAATGTTAATCATAGAATGTCTGTCTACTTTTCAAGATGCATTTTTTAAAAAAATTTATGTATTATTTTATTACAAAATGTATTATTTGTATTATTTACATGTATTATTTTTAATACATCAGCAGTTCCCCATAGTTGAGTTGGGCAGAACATGTGGTCTGGAGACTGTCCCTCCCCTGCTCCTTCTGCTGCCACCAAGAGCTGGTGGTAGCACAGGGAGTGGAGCCAGGAGCTCCAGTGGGAATAGCAATGGGTAGCTACAGAGTGGATGGAGGGACGCAGCAGGGAAGGGGTCCCGGCTGCCTTGGACATGGCATTCATCTCGGTGCTCAGTCACTGGGGTATGAAAAAATTAATTAATGGGAAAAAGCCAAGGAAATTTTAACAAGAAAATCAATTGTGCAAGAGATTCATTGTCCAGACTCTGTGGAGGTGTCCATAGTCAATGCTATGATCTTATATCACTCTAGAATTGGTGGAAAATTATGAGATACAAATGACTAAGACCACCTCAGATTAACTTAGGACCCCTGACATGAAATGGTGGCTACACTGAAGTCTGAGGCTAAAACTCCGTTTTTAATCAAAAGTAACCTCTGCATCAGGAATACAGCCTGTCTTTCTTGTAATTCTCTATTGTGCCTTGAGAAAATTACTTGGTAAGCAATTCCAGAAAACAGTGTGATTTTGTTTACTACAGGTATTATTTGCTGCCTAGGAAGCCGGTTCCAAAAGAATTCTCAGAACAGATGTTTATTCAAAACAAACTTTAGAATTCTGCATAGTCACACAAGGAGGGTCTCATGAGGCCAGATGTACTCCATTTAATAATTACTTTGTAACTTTAAAAAACTTTAGAAATGTGTGCATTCCCCTACCAATCAGATGTACTGTCACCAAATTTCGTAACTCTTACCTAAATGTCAACCAATCACTGGCCTTTTATTAAATTTCCTTGTATTCTCTTATATAAACTCTCTGAACTGTCTCCTCCTTGGATCATTTAGTTCAGAAGCCTCCAGACATTGTGATTCCCAATTTGCAAAGTGCTTTGCCCCACAGTAAAAGCTCTTTACTTTTAATTTCAACCAGACTCTGTCATTTTAACACTACAACACAAACTACCTATTCATAGGGTTCCTGTGGGTTGAGGAGAAAAACTCAGAAAAGCACGGCTGCCTGGTCTCTCTCTTTTCTGTTCTGTTCTATTAGGGTCACCTCTGACAGATTTGCCAGAAATTAGGAAATGAAGGGCGCGTCTGGGAGTCTTAAATTTTGTCAGAACAGAGAAGGTCTGTTAAAGGAATTCATAAATTCTCACCAATTGAAATGAGAATGTAGCAAAGCTCATATCTGCCCATAAACCCTTGTCATTCAGTAAATGGGTCAACATCCTTCTCACTTGATTCCCAGTGTCCCCTGAGGTCTTGCCCCCATGGTTAGAAAGCATTTTCTAGGAGAACAAAGTGTGGGCATAAAAAATTCCTTCCACCACCCATATGTCTGTTTCCTCTGTTCTTTTCAATCCTTCCACAAAGAAATACCAGGGGCTCCACTCCAGTCAGTTCTAATTCTGAATCTAAATGTTTCTGGGGTCACTAAAGAAGCATAGGCAGGTGAGGAGGGTACCAGAAAAAAAAACACCTATCTATGGTTCTCCACCTATAGAGTGTTAACAATGACCCTTCCTAGGCCCCAATTAAAGGAGAAGCTATGTGATAGAGTCTGGACATCAGCTTTTCTTTCCTGATTTTAATTAAGAAACAGTGTTTGGAACCTGGATCCTCAAAATATGGTCCTGGGACCAGCAGTATCGGTGTCACCTTGGCACTTGTTAGAAATGCAAATTCTCAGACTCCACTGCAGACCTGTTGTTAGCTACCATTGAGTCAGCCCTTGGCTCATGGCAAACCCATGTAAAATAGAATAGCATCCCAAATTTTGCTTGATGAATGAACCATTGTGATCCATACGGTTTTCATTGGTTGATTTTGGGATAGTCTGGAAGCTCTGTGAAATTTGTTCAGCATCATACCAACACACAAGCCTCCACTGACAGATGAGTGGTAACTGCACATGAGGCTCATTGGCTGGGAATTGAACCCTGGTTGTCTGCATGGAAGGTGAGAATTCTACCATTGAACCACCACTATCCTCACACACCTCAGATCTACAGAATCAGAAATTCTGAAAGTGGAGCCAGGCAAGCTGTGTTTTAACAAGCCCCCAGGTACTTCTGATGCTCCCTCAAGTGTGAAAACCACCGCCCTAGAATAATGCATCACTTGGAGAGCTTGTTAAAATGCAAGTTCTAATTCCTTAGGTGGGTAGCAGGGTTCAAGATTCTGTATTCTAATAAGCTAATTATGTCCAGGGCTGAGAGCCACCATCTCTGATTCTTAAGAAATCATAGCTGTGCCGGCTCACACTAAAATCAGCAGAGAAAGGATCAATCTGATGACAGGATGGAGTGAGACAGAGGGTGGTTCTCTTTCTGCCTCATGGACCGGAAGGCATGGTCTTAAGAGCCTAATGTTCTCTGACTCAGCCTTTCTGGGCTAGGAGATATCCATGATCCTAGCTGGGTTATTGGGAAGGTTAGAAATCTGCGAACTTGTTAGGAAACTCAGTGTTAAGTTTATTGTGAGCTGCTGAGTCAGGCCTGACTCCTGGTTACCCCAGGCAAAATGAACTGGACCACTGTGATCTGAGTTTTCATTGGCTAGTTTTTGGAAGTAGATTGCCAGGTCTTTTTCGTAGTCAGTTTTAATCTGGAAGTTCTGCTGAGGCTTGTTCTCATGGTAACAGGCAAGCCTCCACTGACAGATGGGTGGTGGCTGTACATGAGGTGCATTAGCTGGGAATTGAACCCAGATTTCCTAGAGATAGTGTTTTTTTTTTTTTTTTAAACCATTAAAAAAAAAAGTTTCCATCAGATATGGAGGGCAACTGGTACAGTCTGCTACAATGGGAATGGAAAAGACCATCCTAGGTTTTTCCCTCTCCCGTGTCAAGGTTTGCACGAAAGTCTTCATTAATCTTGCCTTAAGATGATTGTATGAAGCAAGGACTTATCATAAATCACTGGCCAGAAAATAACCAAATTTGTGGGCTGTAGAGCTGTTTCTGTAGTTGAGTTTCATACTGTTGCATCTCCTAATTTCTTAACATCCTTCTTTCCCATATGTATTTACTGGCATCACCCTAAGGAGACAGTGATGTGGTTTAGAGCAGCTTCTCAAACTACTGGTGGTGAAGGACCAGAATTTTGCCTT
The DNA here is from genome assembly GCF_000298275.1 of Orycteropus afer afer. Classification (NCBI taxonomy): domain Eukaryota; kingdom Metazoa; phylum Chordata; class Mammalia; order Tubulidentata; family Orycteropodidae; genus Orycteropus; species Orycteropus afer. The sequence continues at coordinate 20,054,740 of NW_006921606.1, forward strand.
TTTTTTTTTTTTTAAATAATTTCCAACAGAGCTTTACCAATACATGGTCCTACTGCATTCCTAGAATTCCATTTACACACACTCATTGTGCCAATCACAACTCATCACAAGGAATCACTGATGCACACATAGATGTTGTGACATTGTGAAATTGCTACCAATGTTTCTAAATTCTTGTTCTCAGTGAATCTACTGATCTCAACAGGGACCAGTGACACAGGGTTCAGAGACCATCATTGGTACATGGACCACACTTTATGTAGTTTCAGTTTAGAGCTGACTTGCTGTTTGTATGATCTTGATTGGTCTAAGTTTCACCTCCCTTGGAATTAAATAAGAATGATATTAACTCACAGGGTTTTAGTAAGCATGAAGTAAGATAATGTATCTAAAGTACATGGATCTCCAGGTCTTTCTCCAGTGGAGCCACTGAGTATGTTTGAATCACTGACACACCCCCTTTTTTTTTCAGTGTTAATTGTTGTTGTTGTTAGGTGCCGTCGAGTTGTCTCCGACTCATAGTGACCCTATGCACAGCAGAACGAAACACTGCCCAATCCCGCAGCAGCTCCCTGATCCCTGCTATACTTGAGGCCATCATCGCAGCCACTGTGTCAATCCATCTCGTTGAAGGCCTCCCCCTCTTTCATAGACCTTCCACCTTACCAAGCATGACATCTTTCTCCAGGGAATGGTCCCTTCTGACAACATGACCAAAATAGGTGAGACAAAGTCTGGCCATTC
>NW_006921606.1:20058088-20080505 GCF_000298275.1 Orycteropus afer afer
TTCTCATCCTTATCTCTTAAGAGCTGTGATGCTGTGTAAATTATTCAAAAGCTATCACCTCTTCTGTAAAATCAAGATGACAACAATATCAGCTCTGGTAGCATAGGGCCTAAGGCTAACCAGGAGGCTGGTGGTTCAAATCCACCAGCCACTCCTTGGAAGGAAGGTTAGGCAATCTACTTCTGTAGTGATGCCACCTCAGAAACCCAAGGAGGGGTCGCTATGAGTTGGGTCTGACTCGACTGCACATAACAACAACAACAACATAAAATCAGCTATATAACAATCCAAGGTATAATTGTTATAACAATCCAAGGACTGTTGTGTCAATTAAATTAATGTATATAACACATGGGCCATTGTACCTGTCTTCAACTGATTATTCATGATTTCAATTATTAATTGCTGTTTTGTATTTTTGTCATTGTTTGCTTATTTAATCTATCAAAGTTATTCAAGACTTCTGCTTTCCAGTACATATGCAAACAACGTGGAATTCTTTATTCCTATGTAAGGATGAGATAGACAAGAATGAAGCTGAAGAAATAAAAATTACCAACTCTTTTTAAATCTATGAAACAATTGAAGTCATCTAACAAATTGGAGAAACAGACTGATTTGGGGAATCATTGCTTAATGGGACCAGAATCAGTAGTCACTGGACTCACTTGGATTGTAATACTTAAAGATTAGCTGATTAATTGCTGGAGACTGAGAATGGACTAGCTTCAAAGGTAAAAGTACATGTAGTCCAACGTGAGAGGATATCTTCCACACTTTCCTGATTTTACCTTCAAAAGTTTCACCAGATTCTCAATGTGAAGTTTGGAGAAAAATCTCCTTGTTTTTTTGACAAAAGGAAAGGAAAAGTACCCATTTTGAAATAGTGTTATGTTCTCTTCAATAGCCTGCCATTGCAGGAAATGACATTACAAGAACACAATCATTGTAAGTATTATCTGAGTCTAATCCACTTGGAGCAAAAGTAATACACAGTGACAATCTCCTTTAGCTTTGGACAAAAAAGAAAGTAAATACTCAACTCCTGCCTCCTCTACACTTCTTGGTTTACCTAAAGGGGGGAGGGATTGGAAAACATTTGTGAAGGTCACCACCCAGAGGAAGAGGCTACAAAAAGACTAAAATATAATCATAGAATTATAAAACACTTACCCTCCGCACACCACATGTAACTGGCCTTATGTTAACTGGTTAACTGAAGGAAACTTGATCCTTTTACCTGATATATCATGTCTTGATTTTAACAAAAAATAACATGGCATGCTAAAAGAAAAAAAAAAAAAAAATCTGAAAAGACAGAACAAACATCAGAACAACACTCATATATGAGAGAGATTTTAGAATTTTTAGACTGGGAATTTAACTATATAAATATGCTAAGGGCTCTAGTGCAAAAAGTGGACAACATGCAGGAACAGGTGGGTAATGTAAGCATTGTTGTTGTTGTTGTTGTTGTTATTTGCCGTCGAGTCAGCCCCGACTCATAGCGACCCCTCCTTGGGTTTCCGAGGCAGTATCACTACGGAAGTAGGATTGCCCAACCTTCCTTCTGAGGAGTTGCTGGTGGGTTTGAACCGCCAGCCTTCTGGTTAGCAGTCAAGTGCCTTAGGCACTATGCTACCAGAGCTCCTAATATACGGCGTTTACGGGGTAGAAGTGATTAAACTAAAAAATCTCAAAACTCACTGCCATTGAGTTAGATCCAACTCATAGCGACCCCTCCTTGGGTTTTTGAGGCGGTAACACTATGGAAGTAGATTGCCCAACCTTCCTTCTGAGGAGTGGCTCGTGGGTTTGAACCACCAGGCTTCAGGTTAGCAGTCAAATGCCTTAGGCACTATGCTACCAGAACTCTGGTAGAAGTGATTAAGGATCATGAAGTGGGAAGGTAATCCTGGATTACCCAGGTTGGCCTTAAATGCAATTACAAGTGTTCTTGTAAGAGCAAGGCAGAGGGAGATCTCAAACATAGAGGAGAAGGTGATCTGAAGACATCAAAGAGAGATTTAAAGGTGATGGCCCTGGAGTTGCGAGGAATGTGGTCACAAGTCAAGGAATTTTGGCAATCCTGGAAGAGGCAAGGAACAGATGGAAAGAATATGGCCCTTGGTTTTTGTCCATTGATGTTGATTTTAGATTTCTGTCCTTTAGACCTGTGAGAGAATAAATTTGTGTTATTTTGAGCCACCAAATTTGTGGTAAATTGTTACAAAGACCATAGACTCAACCCCACAAACTCATTGCTGTCAAGTTGATTCTGACTCATGGTGACCCTATGTGCTACAGAATAGATCTAAGCTTCACAGGGTTTTCTTTCCTGTAATCTTTACAGAAGGAGATCTGGTGACATAATGGTTAAGTGTTCTATTCTAACCAAAAGTTTGGTGGTTTGAACCCACCACCTGCTCCATGGGAGAAAGATCTGGCAGTCTGCTTTTGTGAAGATTTATAGTCTTGGAAACCCTGTGGGGAAGTTCTACTCTGTCCCATAGGGTCATTATGAGTTGGAATTGACTCAATGACAACAGGTTTGATCTTTTTTTTTAAAATTTTGTTGTGGTTTGGGTGAAAGTTTACAATTCAAATTAGTTTCCCATTCAATTAATACACATTTTGTTTTGTAACATTAGTTACAGCCTCCTAAATGTGTCAGCACTCTTCCCACTTCCTCTTCAACTTCTCCATTCCCATTTGCTCGTATTTCCTATGAGCCTGCCTCCTGAGCTTTATTTTTGGGCAAATGTTGATCTTCTTATTTTGTATGGTTGTTTGTTCTGAGGATCATGTTCCTCATGGGTGCTATTGTTCATTTTTTAGACCTATCTATTGCTTTGCTGAAAGATGATCCCTGGGAGTGAGCTCAGTTCCAGGTTTGAAGGATGTCTAAGGGCCACAGTCTTGGGGATTTGACTAGTCTCTATCAGACCAATAAGCCTAGTCTCTTTTTTTTTTAATGCATGATTTTGAATTTTGTTCTACATCACCCCCCCCCACACACACACACTCTTTCTAGGACTATCTATTGTGATCCTGATCAGAGCTATCAGTGGTGGTAGCCAGGCATCTAGTTCTTCTGGTCTCAACTTATTGGAGGCTATTATTCGTGTGGTCTATTAGTTCTTTGGCTTAATTGTTTCCTTGAATATTTTATTTTCTTCACTCTTCTTTGCTCTGGATGGGAAGAGATCAATAGTTGCATCTTGGATGGCTGCTTGCAAGCTTTTAAGACCTCATGGAAGTTGGATGTAGAGCATTGTCTTTATGGACTATATTATACCTATTAACTTAGATGTCCTCTGAGACTATGTCCTCAAGCCCAGTGACTTAAAGTGGTTATGAGTAAGAAGTTTGCATTATTGTGCCCCTGTATATTCTACTATATAGCTGGATATATTTGCCACATACAAATATGTGTCCAAATATCCTTTGCCAAACTTATATATACTCAGAAGTTACTCCCATATGCCATCCCATACCTGTTCAGCTTACATATCTATTACATATTACTGTTATTGCAGGACTGTGTGTGTAATAGTATTTACCTTTGTTGCCATTAACTCACGCGTATCTCCTTGTGTCTTCCTTTGCCTTGGTCATGTTGTATTGACCTCCCTTTTATTATGAACTGCCTTTCCCTTTACCTAAGTTAATGCACAGGAGCTTTGGTGGCATTATGGTTAAAGCATTTGGCTGCTAACCAAAAGATCAGTAGTTGGAACAACACCAGCCACTCTGAGGGAAAAAAAAGATGAAGCAGTCTGCTTCTGTAAAGATTAACAGGCTTGGAAACCCTATGGGGCAGTTCTATTCTGTCCTATACGGTTGCTATGAATCAGAATTAGACTCAATCAACAGCAGTGAATTTTGTTTTGTTCTGTTTGTTTGTTTTGAAATTAATACATCTCTATTATCTAGTTAGTGATTTTCCTTTCCTCTCCCTCTCACTGCTGCTAACCAACAAAGAATGTTTCATTCTGTGTGTAAACATCTTTGACTTTTTGTAGTAGTAGTTGCATACAATATCTGTCATTTTGTGATTGACATATTTTAATTAACATAATGTCCTCCAGGTTCTTGCATTTTGTGAAAAGTTTTGTGCATTCATTGTTATTCTTTAATGCTTTCTAGTAATCCATTGTGTGTATATACCATAACCGACTTAGGTTGTTTCTATCATTTGTTCTTGTGAATAATGCTGTGATAAGCATGGATGTGAATATATCTATTTGTGTCATGGCTTTTATTTCTCTGATGTTGTTTTTGTTAGCTGCCATTGAGTCATCTTCTACTCATTGCGACCCTATGCACAACAGAATGAAACACTGCCTGATCCTGTGTCAGCCTCATGATCCTTGCAATACCTGAGCCCATTGTTGTAGCCACTGTGTCTATTCATCTCTTTGAAGGCCTTCCCCTCCTTCATTGACCGTCCACTTTACCAAACATAATATTCTTCTCCAAGGAATGGTTCCTTCCAACAACATGAACAAAGTAGGTGAGACGAAGTCAGGCCATTCTCACTTCTAAGGAGCATTCCAGCTGCACTTCTTCCAGACAGATTTGTTAGTCTTTTTAACAGACCATAGAACTCTTAGCATTCTTCTCCAGCACCACAACTCAAAAGCATCAACTTTTCTTTTGTCTTCCTTGTTCATTGCCCAGCTTTCATATACATAAGAGGTAATTGAAAATACCATGGATTGAGTTAGGTGCACCTTAGTCTTCAAGGAGACATTTTTGCCCTTCATCACTTGAAAGAGGTCTTTTGCAGCAGATTTTCCTGATGCAATATTTCATCTGATATTTTGACTGCTGCTTCCATTAGTGTTGATTGTAGAACCAAGTAATATGAAGTCCTTGACAACTTCAATCTTTTCTCCATTTATTGTGAAGCTGTTTATTGGACCGGTTGTGAGGATTTCTGTTTTCTTTATATTGAGGTGTAATCCACACTACAGACTGTAGTCTTTAATCTTCATCAGTAAATGCTTCAAGTCATCCTTACTTTCACTTATTTCTCTAGGACATATACTTAGTAGTGGGATATCTACATCACATGCCATCTCTATTTCTAACTTTTAGAGGAAGTGCCATAACTTTTTCCACAGTAGTTGTACCATTTTGTAATCCCACCATCAGTGTAAGAGAGTTCCTATCTCCATATAACCTTGCCAGAGTTTTTCGTTCTTGTTTTTTTGATCATTGCTGTTATTGCTGGTGTGAGATGGTATGCCATTATTGTTTTGATTTGCATCACTCCAATGGCTAATGATTGTGATAATCTCTTCATATATTTGTTGGCTACCAGAATATCTTCTTTGGTGAAGTATTTGTTCATGTCTTTTGCTGATTTTTTCATTGGATTTTGTCTTTTCGTGGTTGAGGTATTAGAGTTTTTTTTATAAATTTTAGGATTAATCCCTTGTCAGATATGTTGCTATCAAAAAATTTTCCCCAGTCTGTAGTTTTGGTTTGTTTGTTTATTTTGTTTTGCTTTTTTGGAGAAGTCTTTCGATGTATGTTGTTGGTATTGTTAGGTGCCATCAAGTTGTTCTCTGACTCATAGCGACCCCATGTACAATAGAATGAAACACTGCCATGTCCTGTGCCAGCCTCACAATCCTTGCAATACCTCAGCGATCGTTGCAACTACTGTGTCAATCCATCTCATTGAGCCCCTTCCTCTTTTTTGTTGCCCCTCCACTTTACCAAGCATGATATCCTTCTCCAGGGAATAGCCTCTTCTGACAACGTGAACTAAGTAGGTTAGGCAAAGTCTGGCCATTCTCGCTTCCAAGAAGCATTCCGGCTGCATTTCTTCCAGGAGAGATTTGTTTGTTCTTCTGGCAGTCCATGGTACTTTCAGTATTCTTCGCCAACACCACAACTCAAAAGTTTCAACTCTTCTTTGGTTTTCCTTGTTCATTGTTTAGCTCTCACATGCATATGAGGTGATGGAAAATACCATGGTTTGGATTAGGTGCACCTTAGTCTTCAAGGAGATATCTTTGCTCTTCAGCACTTGAAAGAGGTCTTTTGCAGCAGATTTGCCCAGTGCAATATGTTGTCTGATGTCTTGACTACTGCTTCCATTGGTGCTGATTGTGGAACCAAGTATATGAAATCTTTAAAAACTTCCATTTTTTTTTCCTTTTATTGTGATGCTGCTTATTGGTTCAGTTGTATTTTTGTTTTCTTTACGTTAAGATGTAATCCATACTGCAAACTGAAGTCTTTAACATTCATCAGTAAGTGCTTCAAGTTCTCTTCACCTTTAGCAGCAAAGTTGTATCATCTGCGTATCACATGTTGTTAATGAGTCTCCCTTCATCCTGATGCCACATTCTTCATATAGTCCAGCTTCTTGGATTATTTATTTGGCATACAGATTGAATAAATATGGTGAAAGGATACAACCCTGACATACTCCCTTCTGATTTTAAACCATGCAGTATCCCCTAGTTCTGTTTGAAAGACAACCTCCTGGTCTGTGTACAGGTTCCTGATGAGTACAATCAAGTGTTATGGAATTCCCATTCTTCTCAATGTTATCCATAATTTGTTATGATACACACAATCAAATGCTTTTGCATAGTCAATAAAACACAAGTAAATATCTTTCTGGTATTTTTTGCTTTCAGCCAAGATCCATCTGACATCAGGAATAATACCCCCTGTTCCATGTTGTCTTCTGAATCTGGCTTGCATTTCTGGAAGTTCTGTCAATATGCTGTTGTGACTGATTTTGAATTCTCTTCAGTAAAATTTTACTTGGGTGTGATATTAATGATATTGCTTGATAATTTCCACATTCTGTGGGATTGCCTTTCTTTGGAATAGGTACAAATATGGATCTCTTCTAGTCAGTTGGCCAGGTAGCTGCCTTCCAAATTTCTTGGCATAGACAAGTGAGTGCCTCCAGCACAGCATCCATTTGTTGAAACATCTCAGTGGGTATTCCATCAATTCCTGGAAGCTTGTTCTATGCCAATTCCTTCAGTGCAACTTTGACTTCTTCCTTCAATACCATTGGTTCTTGATCATATGCCACATCCTGAAATGGTTAACGATTGACCAATTCTTTTTGGTACAGTGACTCTGTGTATTCCTTCCATCTCCTTTTGATGTTTCCTGCATCATTCAATATTTTCCCCATAGAATCTTACAATATTTCAACTCAAGCCTTGATATTTTTCTTCAGTTCTTTCAGCTTGAGAAATGCTGAGCATATTCTTTCCCTTTGGTTTTCTAGCTCCAAGTCTTTGCACATTTCATTATAATAATTGACTTTGTCTTCTTGAGCTGCTCTTTGAAATCTCTTCAGCTCTTTTATCTTGTCATTTCTTCCATTTGCTTTGGCCACTCTCCATTCAAGGGCAAGTTTCAGAGTCTCTTCTGACATCCATTGTGGTCTTTTCTTCCTTTCTTGTCTTTTTAATGACGTTTTTACTTTCTTCAGGGATGAAGTTCTTGATGCCATCCCATAATTCCTCTCTTTTTCAGTCGCTGGTGTTCAATGCATTAAATCTATTCTTCAGATGTTCTCTAAATTCAGGAAGGATAAAATCAAGGTCATATTTTGGCTCTTGTGGACTTGTTTTAATTGTCTTCAACTTCAACTTGAACTTACATATGAGCAGTTGATGGTCTGTTCCAGTAAGCTCCTGGCCGTGTTTTGGCTGAAGATATGGAGCTTCTCTATTGCCTCTTGACACAGATGTAGTCCACCTGATTTCTGTGTATTCCATCTGGCAAAATCCACATGTATATAGCTGCTGTTTGTGTTGCTGAAAAAAGGTATTGGCAATGAATAAGTTGTTGATCTTGCAAAATTCTATCATGCAATCTCCAGCATCCTTTCTATCACCAAGACTGTATTTTCCAACTACTGGTGATTCTTCTTTGTTCCCAACTTTTGCATTCCAATCACCAGTGACAATTAACACATCTTGATTGCATGTTTGGTCAATTTCAGACAACAGAAGTTGGTTAAAATCTTCAATTTCCTCATTTTGGCTTTTGTGGTTGGTGTGTAGATTTGAATAACAGTAGTATTAACTGGTCTTCCTTGTAGGCATATGGATATTATCCTATCACTGACAGCACTGTATTTAAGGATAGATCTTGATACATTCTTTGTGATTATGATGCCATTCTTCTTCAATTTGTCATCTCTGGCATGGTAGATTATATGATCATCTGATTCAAAATGCCCCAAACCTGGCCATTTCAGCTCACTAATGCCTAGGATATTGATCTTTATGTGTTCCATTTCATTTTTGACAACTTCTAATTTTCCTAAATTCATACTTTATACATTCCATGTTCTGATTATTAATGGATGTTTGCAGCTGTTTCTTCCCATTTTGAATCATGACACATCTGCAAATGAAGATCCCGAAAGCTTTACTCCATCCACATCATTAAGGTTGGTCTACTCTAAGGAGGCAGCCCTTCCTCAGTCATATTCTGAGTGCCTTCTGATCTGAAGGGCTCATCTTCTGACACTATATCAGACAACGTTTCAGGGCTGTTCATAAAGTTTTCCAGTAGTATATCAGATAGTGTTTAACTGCTATTCATAAGGTTTTCACTGGCAAATTCTTTGAGAAGTGGATGGTCCCTTCCTTCTTCTGAGTCTGTCTTAGTCTTGAAGTGCCTTTGAAACCTGTCCACCATGAGTGACCCTGTTGGCATTTGTGACATAGCCTCCAGCCTCATAACAACACACAAGCCACCACAGCATGACAAACTGACAGATGAGTGGTGGTTTTGATGCATATAAGTGTTTGATTTTTAGGAGGTCCAAGTCATATAGTTTATCTTCTGCTCTTTGTGGATCTTTAGTTATGAGTTTGCCCTTATTTTTTCTTCCATAATCCTTACAGTTTTAAGTTTTACATTTAGGTCTTTGACTCATCTTGAGTTATTTTTTATGGACTGAAGTATGGATCCTGTTTCCTTTTTCTGCAAATGGATATCCAGTTTTGCCAGCACCATTTGTTAAAGAGACTATCTCTTTTCCATTTAATGGATTTCAGCCCTTTGTCAAAGGTCAGCTGTCCATAAGTGGATGGATTTACTTGTGGGTTCTCCATTCTGTTTACATTAGTCTAAGTGTCTGGTGTTGTACCACTACAAGGCTATTTTGAATGCCATGGCTGTATAGTAGGTTCTGATTGAGAAGTGTGAGGCCTCCTACTTTGTTCTTCTTCTTCAATAATACTTTGCTTATGCAGGGTCTCTTTCCTTTACATATAAATTTAGTGATTACTTTTCCATCTTCTTAGAGAATGTTAATGGATTCTAGATATTTCCATGATATCTATAGATTGTTTTAGGTAGTATTGACATTTTCACAATGTTAAGTCTTCCTATCTATGAACATGATATATTCTTCCATTTATGTAGGTTTCTTTTGGTTTCTTGCAGTAGTGTTTTGTGGTTTTCTTTTAATGGGTTTAATCTCTATAGAAGCAAGTTGCCAGGCATTTCTTCTGCTGAGTGCCTTTAGGTTTGTAGCTGAGGGAAAACTGTTTTAGTCACCCAGGTACCTTACAGAAGCCATAGGAAGTTAACAATACACATGATCATGTTTAAGAATTTTATATATAGTGTGCATTTGTGTGTGTGTGTGTGTGTGTATATATATATATACACACACACACACATATACATACTTTTTGTAAAAATTTTATACACACACATACACAAAAAAAAGATAGGAAAAAAAAAAAACCCTTAAAATATCAGTGGTTTTCTTTGAGTGGTAAGATGAGAGTAGTTTTCAATTTTCCTATTTATCATATTTGTATTTTCTACATATTTTATAATGAATATGCTAGATTGACAAACAAAAAATTATAAAACTATATTTTAGGTTGTAGCAGTGTATTGACAGGGAACTTCCAGAAATGCAAGTTGGATTTGGAAGGGTTGTGGAATGAAGGATATCATACCTGATGTCAGATGGATTTTAGCTGAAAGCAAATAATACCAGAAAGATGTCTACTTGTGTTTAATTGACTATACAAAAGCATTTGACTGTGTGGATTATAATACATTATGGATAATGTTTCAAATAATGGGAATTCCAGAACACTTAATTCTGCTCATGAGAAACCTGTACATAGACCAAGAAGCTGTCATTCTAATAGAACAAGGGGGTACTGCATTGTTAAAAATCAGGAAGGGTGTGGGTCAGAGTTGTATCCATTCACCATACTTATTCAGTCTGTATGCTGAGCAAATAATCTGAGAAGCTGGACTACATGAAGAATAACATGACATCAGGATTGGTGGAAGACTCATTAACAACCTATGATATGCAGATGACACAACCTGGCTTGTTGAAAGTGAAGATGACTTGAGGCACTTGCTGATGAAGATTAAAGACTACTGTCTTCAGTATGGATACACTCAACATAAAGAAAACAAAAAATCTTTGAAACTGGACTGTTCTGGTTATTCTGGTTACCTAGTGCCTCTCTGACAAGAAATATACCACAAATGGGAAGGCCTTAATGAACAGGAGTTTATTCTTACAATTTAGAGGCTTTAAGTCCAAGTTCAAGTGCCACGCTCTAGGGGCTGTGTGGAAGCCCCTCAACCTTGGGGTCCAGCTCTGCCTCCTGTTCCTGGCCCACTGGAGCTAGAGGCATTTCTTCACTCAGACAGCTGCTGGCTATTGAGGCTGAGAAGCCCCAAGGTTGACAAGTCAAAAGGCACAGTCCCAATGTTACCAACCATGTGGCAGGCCATTAACTTTAGTCCACTGTAAGTCCCAAGATTGGCAGAGCATAGCAGGCTGCTGAACAACGACATGGCTACATGCAGGGCCCAAGCATGCCATAGGCTAGAGGCCATTTCCAAGGCTTCTCCTTATATACAGGTAGCAGACCACATACCCAAAAATCTTCGAAACTGGACTCTTCTGGTTACCTAGTGCTACTCAGCTGCTTGTGGTAGATCCCACCATGGAGTTGATTGCCATTCTCATCATGGGGATTAACTACCACCAGCTACCCAACCACTCACCAGGCCCAGCCAAGTTGACACAAAACATAACCACCACATGGACCAATAAACAAAATCATGGTAAATGGAGAAAAGATTGAAGTTGTCAGGGATTTTATTTTACATAGATCCACAGGCAACATAAATAGAAGCAGAAATCAGGAAATCAGAGATTGTATTGCACTGGACAAATCTTCTGCAAAAGACCTTTTAAAAGTGTTAAGGAGCAAAGATGTCAGTTTGTAGACTAAGATGTGCCTGACCCAAGCCATGGTATTTTCAATTGTCTCATATACATGTGAAGGCTGGACAATGAATTCTTGGAAGAAGTGTAGCCAGAATACTTCTTGGAAGCAAGAATAGCCAGACATCATCTCATCTACTTTGGTCATGTGGTCAGAAAGGACCATTCCCTGGAGAAAGATATCATGCTTAGTAAGGTAGAAGGTCAGTGAAGAATGGAAAGACTCTCAACAATATGGATTGACACAGTGGCTGCAATGATGGGCCCAAGCATAGCAAGAATTGTGAGGCTGGTGTAGGACCGGCAGTGTTTCATTCTATTGTACACAGGATCACTATGAGTCAGAGTTGACTCAATGGCACCTACCAATAACAACATATATTTTAGGGGAAATATCCAAAAGTAGAAAGATATAACTTTTACCTATTTTTACTCTTAAAAATATAAAATAATGTTTAGTACTTAATAATATTAAAACAAACAAACAAACAACAACAACAAAATCCAGACCCTCCAGTTCCCCTCTCAGTCAGAGAGAAAGCCAAAATTCTTGTGACCTACCCTGATCTTGCCTCAATACCCTACCACACTCATCTTTCCCTCTTTTTCAGTTATACTGGCCTCCTTCATCTGCCTTAGTCATACCCAGACACTCTCTCCTACTACAGGACCTTTACACTAGCTGTACTCTTGCCTGCTGGGCTTCCCCTAGATGCCTGCTTAGCTGGAACCTTCACTTCCTTCAGGTCTTAAAGCCTTTCGTAGAGATGCTACTTAAGATTTCCAGCTCCTATAATATTTTATATCTCCCTTCCCATTTTATTTTTTATCCTCATTAGCATGAATCTATATTTTGTAAGCCAGCCTGGCAGCAGCAGAAGGCTGGTGTTTGTGTGTGTGGAGCACTCTAGGGGCAAGCCAGGTAAATGAGCAGGGTGGGGGAGATGAGCAAATGAGCAGAGCCGTCTGGAACAACTAAGCAAGACAAACTTGTCTGTCAGATTGTTGTACTGTGATGGCTTGAGTATTGCTGTGAGGCTGGAGGCTATGCCACCAGTGTTTCAAATGCCAGCAGGATTACCAGTGGTGGACAGGTTTCAGTGGAGCTTCCAGAGAAGACAAACTCAGAAGAAGGAAGAGGCCATCCACTTCTCAAAGAGTTGGCCAGTGAAAACTTTATGAACAGCAATGAAACACTGTGCAATATAGTGCCAGAAGATGACCCCTCAGATCCTCAGATCAGAAGGCACTCAAAAGATGACTGGAGAAGAGCTGCTTCCTTAGAGTAAAGTTGACCTTAATGATGTGAATAGAGTGAAGCTTTTGGGACCTCCATTTGCTTATGTGGCATGTCTCAAGATGAGAACTAACAGCTGCAGACATCCATTAATAATCAGAACATGGAATGTATGAAGTATGAATCTAGGAAAATTGGAAGTTGTCAAAAATGAAATGGAATGCATAAAGATTGATATCCTGGCATTAGTGAGTGAAATGGACTGGTTTGGGGCATTTTGAATCAGACAATCATATGATCTACTGTGCTGAGAATGAGAAATAGAAGAAAAGGGTGTGGCATTCATCATTACAAGTGTATCAAAATCTATCCTAAAGTACAATGCTATCAGTGATATGATAACATCCATACATCTATGAAAAAGACCAATTAATACTACTATTATTCAAAGTTATGCAAAAACCACCGAAGTCAAAGATGAGGAAATTGAAGATTTTTACCAACTTCTGCAGTCTGAAACTGATCAATCATGCAATCAAGATGTGATAACTATCATTGGTGATTGGAATGCAAAAGTTGGAAACAAATAAGAATCATCAGAAGTTGGAAAATACGGTCTTGGTGATAGAAATTATGCCAGAGATCGCATGATAGAATTTTGCAAGACCAACAACTTATACATTGCAAATACCTTTTTTCAACTGCACAAATGGCAGCTATACACATGGACTTTGCCAGATGAAGTACATAGGAATCAGATTGACTACATCTGTGGCAAGAGGCAATAGAGAAGCTCAACATCTTCAGTCAAAACAGGGCCAAGAGCTGACTGTGGAACAGACCATCAACTGCTCATATGTAAGTTCAAGTTGAAGTTGAAGACAAATAAAACAAGTCCATGAGAGCCAAAATATGACCTTGAATATTAAAAAAATAAAATAAACAAAAACCAAACTCACTGCTACCAAGTCAGATCCCACTCATAGCAACCCCTCCTTGGGTTTCCGAGGCAGTATTACTATGGAAGTAGATTGCCCAACCTTCCTTCCAAGGAATGGCTAGTAGGTTTGAACCACTAGCCTTCTGGTTAGCAGTCAAATGCCTTAGACACTATGCCACCAGAGTTCCTGACCTTGAATATATCCCTCCTGAATTTAGAGACCATCTAAAGAATAGATTTGATGCATTGAACACCAGTGACCAAAAACTAGAGCAATTGTGGGAAGACATCAAGAACATCATCCTTGAAGAAAGCAAAGGGTCATTAAAAAGACAGGAAAGAAGAAAAGATCACAATGGATGTCAGAAGAGCCTCTGAAACTTGCCCTTAAATGGAGAATAGCTAGAGCAAATGGAAGAACACACAGGATTAAAGAGCTAAAGAGAAGACTTCAAAGAGCAGCTCAAGAAGACAAAGTCAATTGTTATAATGAAATGTGCAAAGACCTAGAATTAGAAAATGAACAGGGAAGAACATACTCCACATTTCTCAAGCTGAAAGAACTGAGAAAAAAATTTAAACCTTGAATTGCAATATTGAAAAATTCCATGGGCAGTATGTTGAATGATGCAGGAAACATCAAAAGAAGATGGGTGGAATACACAGAGTCACTATACCAAAAAGAATTGGTAGATGATCATCCATTTCAGGGTGTGGTATATGATCAAGAAGCAATGGTATTGAAGGAAGAATTTGAAGATATACCAAAGGAATTGGCGAAAAACTAGCTTCTGGGAATTGGCAGAATACCTGTTGAGATGTTTCAACAAATGGATGTTATGCTGGAAGCACTCAGCTATGATATCCCTCACTCCATGTCCCTTCTGAATCCAGCTTGCATTTCTGGAAGTTCTCTGTCAATATACTGCTGCAACCATTTTTTAAATATCTTCAGTAAGATTTTACCTGTACATAGACCAGAAGCCTGTCATCCAAATAGAACAAGAGGATACTGCATGGTTTAAAATCGGTAAGGGAGTGCATCAGGGTTGTATCATTTCACCATATGTATTCAATCTGTATGCTGACCAAATAGAGAAGCTGGACTGTATGAAGAAGAATGTGGCATCTTCTCCAGGATTGGAGGAATGCTCATTAACAACCTGTGATACATGGATGACACAATGTTGCTTGCTGAAAGTGAGGATGACTTGGAGCACTTGGTGATGAAGATTAAAGACCTCAGTCTGCAGTATGGATTACACCTCAACATAAAGAAAACAAAAATCCTCACAACTGGGCCAATAAGCAGCATTACATTAAATGGAGAAAAGATTGAAGTTGTTAATTACTTGGTTCTACAATCAGTGCCAATGGAAGCATCAGTCAAGACATCAAAAGATGTATTGCATTGGGCAAATAGAAAAGATGTTTTTCAAGTGCTGAAGGGCAAAGATATCTTCTTGAAGACTAAGATGAGCCTCACCCAAACCATGGTATTTTCAATTGCCTCATATGACTGTGAGACCTGGACAATGAATAAAGAAGACCGAAGAATACTTGATGATTTTGAGTTCTGGTGTTTCCAAACAATGCTGAAAGTACCATGGACTGCTAAAAGAACCAACAAATCTCTCCTGGGGGAAGTGCAGCTGGGGTGCTCCTTTGAAGCGAGAATGGCTGGACTTTGTCTCACTTACTTTGGTCATGTTGTCAGAAGGGACCATTCTCAGGAGAAGGATATCATGCTTGGTAAAGTGGGGGGTAAATGAAAGAGGGGAAGGCCCTCAACAGGATGGATTGACATGGTGGCTACAGCAATGAGCTCAGGTATAGCAGGGGTTGTGAGGTTGGCAGAGGACCAGGCAATGTTTTGTTCTGTTGTGCATAAGGTCACTGTGAGTCAGAGACGACTTGACGGGATATAACAACAGCAGAAACATATATTTTATTCCTTTATTACCTATCTCATCCATTTTAATGTAAGCTCTACTATACTACTGACCTTCCATTTAGCAGCTGAGTGCTTAACCACTGTGCCACCAAACCTTTATTGGATCAGAGATTTTTGTCTATTTTCTCACTCCTGTAGTTCCAGTTCCTAGAATAATGCCTGTCAATTGGCTTTTGAAAAATAGTTGCTGAATGAATGAATGACAAAACAAAAGACTCTATTTTTGACCTACAAAATCATAAGGGATAGGAAGCTTATAAATATCTCTTAACTTTACTAACAAATTAAGTTGAAACCATTCACAATGAAGGCACTTACTGCTGCATAAGAGCAGTATTTCGTAGTAGCTTCTGCTATTTGAGTGGTTTATAGATTTAATTTTCAGGAAATTTGAATATATGCAGTGCTGCCAGGAATATATTATTCAGTGAGTATGTTCAAAGAAAAGGCAACTTAGTTTTGGAATGGCATTATAGCTTGGTTGTGGAATGTGGAATAATGACTTGCTGGAAACCATTCTGGGCAAAGCTATACATGTCATTAAAGCATTGACTCATTTAACATGTATTTATTAAGCATCTATTATGTAATTAGGAGCTCTGGTGGCCTAGTGCCTAAGGCATTTGACTGCTAACCAGAAGGCTGGAAGTTCAAACCCACTAGCCACTTCTTGGGAGGAAGACTGGGCAATCTACTTGAGCAGAGATACCACCTCAGAAACCCAAGGAGGGATCACTATGAGTCAAATCAACTTGACGACAGTGAGGTTTTTTTTTTTTTTTTTAAATTATGTAATTGTGTTTAGGTACACATAGTGAACAAGATATCATTCTTTCCTTCATGAAGCTTACAGTTTAGCAGTGGGCACAGATACCAAACCAAACTCAACTGTGTTGCCAATCAAGTCAATTCTGACTCATTCTGACCCTGTGTGTTACAGAGTAGGACTGCTCCAGTAGAACTGCTCCACAGGATTTTCTTGGCTATAATCCTTACAGAACAGATGTCCAGGTTTTTCTTTCACAGCACTGCTGGGTGGGTTTGAATCACTAATCCTTAGGTTAGTTGTCAAGCTAACCAATTGTGCCACCCAGGGACCTGGGTATAGATAAGTCAATCATTATAATGTAAAAAGGTATTTTGGAAGCAGAAATGAGGGACATTTAACTTAGACTTGGGACAGTAGGGTTAAAGAAGACCTACTGGTGAAGAAATATTTGAGAAGGATGAACAGGAGTATATCAGGTAAATAGTGTTTGGGTGGTAAAGGTACAGAAGAATGCTGAGCAAGAGTGTTTCAGGCCAGGCTTGGAGGTGTAAGGAGTCAGGTCTTTTGGAAGAGCTGAATGGCTCAAAATGGTTTGAATGTGGACTATGATTGGCAGTCATGTGTCCTGAATTCAGTCACTTCTCATCACCTGCAATGATAACACTGTAATGCAAAGCAACATCATCTCTCTGCATTGCTGCAATACCCTCTGAACTGGGAATTCTGTTTCTTTTCATTATCTTATCAATAAGAAAGAGCAAAGAACCCCTGGTAGGAGATAGCTGGCCTGGCACTATCACTGGGCCTGGGTATTCTCCTATAGAACATAATAAATTCTCCAATTTCAACACACAACAAGACACTCTGTGACCATGATCAAGACAAAAACACAGCACTCTGTAATCAGAACAAAGACAAAAACCCAAACATTGTCCAAACCACAAAAATGACCCAACAGCCTTCTACCCTGGATAATACGAGTGACTGCTGCATCTTTTCCAATCACAACTTTGGCCTCACACCCTTTTTTTAAGAAACTCAGTCATAGAATTACCCCTGCTTCCTGACAGCATCTAATCTAGTGCAGAACTCTACTTCCTTGGATCTTTCCCAGAATCACTTATTGTTGTTGTTAGTTGCCATCAAGTTGGCTCTGAGTCATGGTGACCCTATCCATGTACATTAGAACAAAACATTGCCTGGTGCTATACAATCTTTACAATCATTGGTTGAAGTCCATTGTGGGAGCTCTGTGTCATGCCTACCAACCTAAGGGACTGATCTTCCAGCAGTATGTAAGACAATATTCATTGTGATTCATAGGGTTTTCATTAGCTAATATTTGGAAGTAGAGAAAAGTAGGCCTTTCTTCCTAGTCTGTCTTGTCAGGAAGCTCCACTGAGGTTCACCATGGGAGACCCTTCTGCTATGTGAAATAGTAGTTGCATAGCTTCCAGCATCATAGCAATACACAAGCCACCAAAGTATGTGGTGACAGACCCAGTGACAAAGTGACAAAATGACAGGCCTGGTGATCTATTTCTGAAGAATCAATGATTGAAAGCTATATGAAGCATAGTTCTACACTGACATATGAGGTTACCATGAGTCAGAGTCAACTTGACAATAGTTGGACAGGTATCACTGAGATACCCCACAGCTCTCCATAGTGAGCCTTCTGCCCTCACTTCAATGAGTAAATAATTCCAACTTGTTTAACTACAAATATGTTTCCACAGGTCTTTGGCTAGAGAGCACTGGCAATACACAAATCAGATTAAGACATTTCCTACTCAAAACCCATCAATGGCGTTCCATGACTTAAGAGTAAAAGTCAACCTCCTTTCCAATATATGCTTCATTTGGCTCTGCCTACCAACCACCAACTTTCTGGTTAGCAACCAAATGCCTTACCGACTACACCATCAGAGCTTCTTGTTCTCATTCTTACACTCCACAAAATATTATTGAAGAGACTTCTTGACACAGATACATGCTACACTGCTATGTGAATATGGACTGGAGAAGAAATCCAGGGCAAGAGGTAAGAGAACAAGATAAGAGGCTATTTGAGTACAGTAAAGCAACTGAATTTGGAATGAGGGAAGGAGAGGTGTGAAGAATAGTGCCCAGATTTCTGGTTTGGGCAACCAGGGTCAACACAAGTATCATTAGCTGGAATAGCATTAGAGCAGGATATGGTAGCAAAGAGTCAAGGAAAGGCAGCCACTCTCCTCCACTAGGGAACATCTTATTTGCTAAAGAGGGTTCTTTTTAAACTGTCTGCAGAAGGGCATCTCCCTAGAACCTGTTAAGTATTGCAGGATTTCCTGGCTTTCTTTGGCCTGTGGGCTAGTGCCTGTCACTGCATGAAGTTGTTTGAATAATATACTTCAGATTCTAGTTTATATGTTTAAAGGAGACATATTTCAGTATAGTCAGTAACTTATTTCTTATGGCCTTCTGGGCTTAAATAAAATGATGATTAGGGTAATTCAGGACCCATGAAGTAGTGCAAAAACAGCTGCCATCTGCCATTGCTCTCATTGGTAACTCATTTATTTTTTATAATGGGTTTTCACATATATGAATTAAGTTAGAATGTGCTGCTCATGTTCAGAGGAACAAACAAATGACTTGCTTTTGTGTAACAACTCTCAGAAGTAAATTATTCAGCATTCATTGCTTGTAGGGTTTAAAGAGAAACTAAATTTATTTTGATTTTCCCCATTCATTCTAGGGCACGCTTTAATGTCCCCATCACAGAGACTTTGTGGAATTGACTAATTGTGTGTTTTGCATATTTATAAAGACTTTGTTATTTATTAGTGGGCCATTTCAGAGATAAAATTACCACTTTATTCACATCACAACCATTTCTCTAAGACACTCTGACTTATGTTAGAGGAGTTGAGATTTGAGCGCTCATAATGAAAACACAGGCAATTGTCTCTCAGTAAATCCCAATGAGGAAAGAGAGCTGCCCAGACATAATTTATCAGACTGGCTCTCTGGAGCAATGCTGTCCAAGATGGTTTTTATCAAATTAAAATTAATTAAAATGAAATAAAATAAAAAATTTAGTGCCTCAGCCACACTAGTCACATTTCAAGTACTCAATAACCACATGTGATTGTTTTCAGGTGCTTGTGGTGCAGAGAATTACTTGGTATGGCTCTTCTACCTATGATATTTATGGCACCTACCAGATAAGTGGGTGGAACACTGTAAATGTGACATGCTTGTGGTTTACCAAAAGGATTGGATACCTGGCTAGTAATGTAAATAAGGTACATGGCATGCTTGTGGGCATAGGACCATGTAAATAAGGTGTATGGAATTCTAATGTGGGGATTGGTTAGTTTTGTCATTCCACTACGCTGAAAATGAGCCCCTGGGAGCTCTGGTGGGGTAGTGTCTAAGGCACTTGACTGCTAATCAGAAGGCTGGTTGTTCAAACTCACCAGCCATACCTTGGAAGGAAGACTGGGCAATCTACTTCTATAGAGATACCACCTCAGAAACCCAAGAAGGGGTCACTATGAGTCGGAACTGCCTCGATGGCAGTGATTTTTTTTTTTTTTTTTAAGAGGCAGAAAGGGGGATCTCACTGCCATCAAGAGAGAAAGGCCAGAGGTGGAGTAGAGTGTGTCCTTGGACTGGAGATCCCTGTGCTGGACCTCTTTGGCAGAGAGACTGGCAGAGAGTTGGCAGAGAGATGGTGGCAGCAGCTGCAGCAGAACTGAGAGACTGGGATTAGATGAAAAGGTGAGCTCACCAGCCCACGGAGTGAGAAAGTTGAGTGCCTTTGGGCAGGAGGCTTGTTGGTGGAATGGAGTTGCACCTTACAGCAGAACTAACAGAGCTTTGTAACATTTGCCCAAGCAGGGCAAAGGCCAGCCTGAGAGGCCAAGGGCCAAAGAAAGGCATGCCTTTGGGCATGGCTGAGGGGAGGCTTTCCTGATTGAAGAATTGTATCCTGAGTATTCCTGAACCTGAATTGTAACCTATTGCTTCCTAAATAAACCTCATAATCATGAATATTTTTTGTGAGTTCTGTATAGCCATTGCAATGAATTATTAAACCTGGAAGAGAAGCAGGGAATGCCATGGGAGGGACAGTTGGTGTTAGAATTGGCAAAAAGTTTGGAGGGTGACAGCATATCTGTCTGCATAGGAATGAGCTTTGGGCTGCTGCTGCTTATTCTGTCTCCCCCTTGTGAAGTTAGAGAAGGTCAGAGGAAGACACCGCCCCCATGTCCTTTTGCAGTACTTTTGAGTAGGTCCCAACACATGGAATCATAACAAATTATGAGTGATATTGGGTAGAATGGGAATTCCAGATCACTTAATTGTGCTCTTGTGGAACCTGTACGTAGACCAAAAGACAGTCCTTCAAAGAGAACAAAGGGATACTATGTGTTTTATAATCAGAAAAGGTGTATACCAGGGTTGTATCCTTTCATCATACTTGCTAAATCTGCATGCTGAGCAAATAATCAGAGAAGCTGGACTATATGAAAATGAACACAGCATAAAGATTGGAGGAAGACTCATTGTAACCTGCAATATGCAGATGACACAACCTTGCTTGTTGAAAGCAAAGACTTGAAGCACTTATTGATGAAGATCAAACACTAAAGCTTTCAGTGTGGATTACACTTTAACATAGAGAAAATAAAACTGCTCACAAGTGGACCAATAATCAATATCATGATAAATGGAGAAAAGATTGAAGTTGTCAAGGATTTCATTTTTTAGTGCATTTTATTGAAATATAATTTATATACAGTGAAATACACAAAACTAAAGTGACATGGGTCAATGCATTTTTTTTTTTCCAGTGTTCCCTCCCCTCCTCTCCCACTCCTGGCAACCAACAAAGAAAGTTTCCCTCCATATATAAACTTTTCCTTGACCCTTCACAACTATAAACTGATACTATATCTGTCCTTCTGTGATTGACTTCTTCCACTCAGCATAAAGTCCTCCAAGTTCCTGCATATTGTGCAGTGTTTTTCAGACTCTACATTATTCTTTATTTCTGCATAGCATTTCAGTATGTGTATGTACCATAGTTTGGTCATCCTCTCTTCCGCTGATGGGCACGTAGGTTGTTTCCATCTTTTTGCTGTTGTAAATAGTGCTGTGATGAACATGAGTGTGCATGTGTCTCTTCCTATCCTGGCTCTCACCTCTCTAGGATATATACCTAGTAATGGGATTGCTGGGTTGAATGGTATCTCCAATTCCAACTTTCTAAGGAATCGCCATATTGCTTTCCACGGTGGTTGTGTCACTTCACAGTCACATAAGCAGTGTGGGAGAGTCCCAATCTCTCCACATCCCCACCAGCATTTATTATTTTCTGTCTCATTGAACCTTGCCATCAGTGCTGGGGTGAGACATTATATCTCATTGTTGTTTTGAGTTATGTCTCTCTGATGGCCAATGATTATGAGCATCTTTTCATGTATTAGTTGACCACCTGACTATCCTCCTTGGTGAAGTGTCTATTCATGTCTTCTGCCCATTTTTCAATTGGATTGTTAATTCCTTTCGTGTTGAGGTGTTGGAATTTTCCATCAATCTTAGAGATAAGTCCCTTGCCAGATATGTAATTATCAACAAATGTGAATTTGTTGCTGTCATTTTTGTCATGTGTTTTTTCATTGTGTTGATTTCTTTGTTCCATATAATTTTCTATATTGAGCTCATTTTGTTTATGAATCATGCTATCACTTCCTTCATTGCTACTGTTTTAGTATTTGCTGAATATTTATGCTGGTCTTCTTTTTTATTTTGATGTGAAGGTTTATCATTTTTCTTTGAGGTTACCCTGTAATTTATAGTTTTCTTCCCAAGTTTAGAACAGTCCATTCTATCCTGTTGTGTTGACTTCCCTACCATCTAGAAGTTCTGTAACAACACAGATCTTTTTCCCTCTTTTTGGTTTGTAGCTGTCCTCATTTGTTGGTTGGTGTCTCTAGTTCCATGTTTACAATCTTGTAGGCTTATTTACTTTGGATACTTTCATAGCTGGGTTGGTTTCTGGGTTATATCATCATGTTTGTTAATAGTCAATTGTTGGCTGTTGTTGCTTCTCTGTTCAAAGGGGTCCCTTTAGTATCTCTTGTAAGATTGGTCTGGTTTTAACAAATTCCCTTAATTTCTGCTTATCTGGAAATGTCTTAATTTCACCATCATATTTGAGGGACAATTTTGCTGGGTACATA
>NW_006921606.1:20081385-20084279 GCF_000298275.1 Orycteropus afer afer
TCCTGGTCCCTTGTTTCTCCTGCTTTATCTTGCTTCTTTGTGTGGACTGTGATGCTCTGTTGTCTCCGAGGCATTGTGACGTTTTTGTGTTTATATTTAATTGGTGATTATATGTTGGAGTGACTTGCCCACAATTTTTGTTTTCTTTGTATGTTATCTATACAAGCAGGGTACTGTGCTGTGCTCTTCTATTCACTAGTTGACAGCACTTATATACTCACCACCTGTCTCCTTTTCTTTGTCAGCCTCTTGTATGTCCTTGCTAACCCTGGCAAACAGAGCCTGTTCTTAGGTCCCTGGAATTTGAATGAGAATGCTATCACTTTAAAATCCAAAGTGGTTGCCACTTGTAAACATTCAAAATGGCTGCACCCTCAGTCACTTTAAATATCCAAAATGGCCACCACTTGTAAACACTCAAAATGGCTGTGCCCTCGGTCACTTTAGATATCCAAAATGGCTGCCATGTGTAAACAATCAAAATGGCTGTGCCCTTTGGACAGCAGAAAGTCCACAGCTCAGGTTGTCTCCCTCCTTACTGTTTCCCTCCTAGTCATAGGCCACCAGAGCAGTTGTCCCTACAGTCCTTGGTGACCGAGACTGATTTGCAGGTCAATTCTCAGGTCCCAAAACCACTTGGAAATATTCAGGCTGTTGGTCTCATCAGAGTAGCTGACAGTCTGCAGCTCTGACCATCTCTGTACTCACTGTTTTTGTTCAGGTTTTTCCAGTAGTTGGTGCCTAATTCACTTCTGTATAGTTCCTTTCAAAGCTCACGGTTCCAGGATTATCTTCTGTATCTCTGTCAATTGGTTTTTCTTTTCTTGGTTGAAGATAGTCTGTGTCACTTGTCTGCCTATTCTTCTATCTTACCGAGAGTCCAAGGATTTCATTTATCACATGTAGCTAATGAATATCATCCACCACTCATCTGTCAGTTTCTCATAGTGTGGTGACTTGTGTGTTGCTGTGATACTGGAAGCTATGCCACTAGTATTTCAATACCAGTAGGGTCACCCATGGTGGACAGATTTCAGTGGAGCTTCCAGACTAAGAAAGACTAGAAAGAGAAAGACAGATATGGAGTCTACATCTGAAAAAACTGGCCCTGAAAACCTTATGTATAAGGGGGAATATTGTCTGATACAATGCTGGAAGGTGAGTCCCTCATGTTGGAAGGCACTCAAAATACAATTGGGGAAGAGCTGCCTCCTCAAAGAAGAGTTGACTTTAATGATGAAGGTGGAGTAAAGCTTTTTGGAACCTTCATTTGCTAATGTGGCATGACTCAAAATGAGAAGAAACAGCTGCAAACATCTATCAGTAATTAGAATGCATGAAGTATGACTCTAGGACAATTCAAAGTTGTAAAAAATGAAATAGAACACATAAAGATTGATATCCTAGGCATTAGTGAGCTGAAATGGACTGGTATTAGCTATTTTAAGTTGGATAATCACATGGTCTGCTATGCTGGGAATGACAAATTGAAGAGTAATGGAGTAGCATTCATTGTCAAAAAGAACATTTCAAGATCTATCCTGAAGTACAATGCTGTCAGTGATAGGATAATATTCATATGCCCAAAGAAAGTCTAGTTAATACTACTATTATTCAAATTTTTGCAATAGTCTCTAAAGCTAAAAATGAAGAAATTGAATATTCTTATCAAGTTCTGAAGTCTGAAATTGACCAAACATGCATTCAAGATGTATTAATAATTACTAATAATTGGAAGGTGAAAGTTGGAAAGAAAGAACAAGCATGGGTAGTTGGAAAATATGACTTGGTGATAGAAATGACACCAGAGATCACGTGATAGAATTTTGCAAGATCAATGACTTATTCATTGCAAATACCTTTTTTCAACATCATAAATGGTGACTATACATGTGAACCTTGACAGATGGAATGCACACAACTACATCTGTGGAAAGAGGCAATGGAGAAGCTCAATATCATTTTTCTGCCAAAGGCCAGCGGCTGACTGTGGAACAGACCATAAATTGCTCATAAGCAAGTTCAAGTAGAAACAGAAGAAAATTAAAACAAGTCCACCAGAGACAAAACATGACCTTGAATATATCTCATCTGACGTTACAAGCCCTTTGAGAAGAGATTTGATGCTTTGGACACCAGTGACCAAAGAACAGTTGAGTTGTGGGATGACATCAAGGACATCATACTTGAACAAAACAAAAGGTCATTAAAAAGATGGGGAAGAAAGAAAAGACCAAAATGGTGTCAGAAGTTACTCTGAAACTTGCTCTTGAACAGAGAGTAGCAAAAGCAAATGGAAGAAATGATGAAATAAAAGAGCTAAACAGGAGATTTCAAAAGGTAGCTCTAGAAGACAAAGTAAAGTATCATAATGACATGTGCAAAGAACTGGAGTTAGAAAACCAAAAGGGAAGAACATACTCAGTATTTCTCAAACTGAAGGAACTGAAGAAAAAACTCAAGCTCTGAGTTGCAATATTGAAGGATTCTATGAACAAAATATTGAATGATGCAATAAGCATCAAAAGAAGATCAAGGAATACACAGAGTTACTGTACCAAAAAGAATTGGTTGACAGTCAGCCATTTTGAGAGGTACTATATGGTCAAGAACCAATTGAAGGAAGAAGTCCAAGTTGTACTGAAGGTATTGACAAAAAGCAGGGGTCCAGCATGTGACAGAATATTCATTGGAGGTGTTTCAAACAATGATTGCAATGCTGGAGGCACTCACTTGTCTATGGCAAGAAATTTGTAAGACAGCTATCTAGCCAAGCAAGGGAAGAAATCCATATTTATGCCTATTCCAAAGAATGGTGATCCAACAGAATGTGGAAATTATCAAACAATATCATTAATATCACATGCAAGTAAAATTTTGCTGAAGATGATTAA
>NW_006921606.1:20085416-20094413 GCF_000298275.1 Orycteropus afer afer
TGGTGGGTGCTTTGGGAGGAATGGTTGGAGAAAGGGCTGGAGGGAGGCAGCATGTCTGGCCTTGTAGGAATAGGCCTTGGGTTACTGTTGGTAATCCTGTCTTCCTCTTGTAGGGTTAGAGGAGGTCAGAAGATGTGGCCTCCTTGCCGTTTTTGCGCTCATTAAAACCGGTGATATACAGATAATACAAACTTGCTTGCTGAAAGCAAAGAAGACTTGAAACACTTACTGATGAAGATAACAGACTACAACTTTCAGAATGGATTAAACCTTAACATACAGAAAATAAAAATCCTCACAACTGAACCAGTAAGCTACATCATGATAAACAAAGACAAGATTAAAGTTGTCAAGGATTTAATTTTACTTGGATCCATAATCAATGACCATACAAGTAGCTGTCAAGAAATCAAATGACATATTGTATTGGACAAATCTTCTGCAAAAGATCTCTTTAAAGGATTAAAGAGAAAATATGTCACTTTGTGAGAATGGTGCAGGATAGTCCATTGTTTCATTCTGGTTCTCACAGGGTTCCTGTGAGTTGGGACTGACTCAACGACATGCAACAACAGCAGCTACCATATTGGAGTATGCAGAACATTTCCATCATCACAAAAAGTCTTATTGGACAGCACTGCTCTGGGATGTACTGGTGTTTGACTCTTTTGTGGCTTCATGGATTCACAGAATTTGGTCATTGTAAACTGATTGGCCAAAAAGACTGAGGGATTAAGGCATGTGTCATTACATTTCAAATCCTGATTAAATCAAGAATTTGACCACTTCTTACCCCCTACTAAGGAGCTCTGGTGGAGTAATGCCTAAGGCATTTGACTGTTAACCAGAAGTTTGATGATTCCAATCCACAAGTAGCTCCTTGGAAGGAACATGGGCAATCTACTTCTGTAAAGATTTATCACCTCAGAAACCCAATGGAGGTCACTATGAGTTGGAATTGACTCAGTGGCAGTGACTTTGGTTTTGAGCTTTGAAGTTGTCAAAGATTTCATATTACTTGGTTCCACAATCAGTACCAATGGAAGTAGCAGTCAAGACATCAGGCAACATATTGCACTGGGAAAATCTGCTGCAAAAGACCTCTTTCAAGTGCTGAAGAGCAAAGATGTCTCCCTGAAGACTAAGGTGCGCCTAACCCAAGCCACGGTATTTTCAATTGCCTCATATGCATGTGAGAGCCGGACAATGAATAAGGAAGACTGAAGAAGAGTTGATGCTTTTGAGTTGTGTGTTGGTGAAGAATACTGAAAGCACCATGGACTATCAAAAGAACTAACAAATCTGTCCTGGATCTGTCTTGGAAGTGAGAATGGCTAAACTTCATCTGACCTACTTTGATCATGTCAGAAGGAACCATTCCCTGGAGAAGAATTTCATACTTGGTAAAGTGGAGGGTCAATGAGAAAGGGGAAGGCCTTCAACAAGATGAATTGACCCAGTGGCTGCAACAATGGGCTCAGGTATCGTGAGAATTGTGAGGTTGGTACAGGAGTGGGCAGTGTTTTGTTCTGTTGTACATAAGGTTGTTATGAGTTGGAGCCAACTCGACAGCACCTATTTTGGTTACCAAGTGCCACTCTAACAGAAGATACCACAAATGGGTATTATTCTCTTACAATTTTGGAAGTTGAAAATCTGAGTTTCAGGTGCCAGGCTCTAGGGGCTGGGTGAAAACCCCTAGACCTTGGGCTTTAGCTCTGCCTCTTGCTCCTGGCCCACTGAAGCTAGAGGCATCTTTCTTCACTTAGGGATCTGCTAGCTGCTAAGGCTGACAAACCCAAGGTCAACAAATGAAAAGGCACAGTCCCAATATTACCAAACCACACAGCAGGCAATTAATTCAAGTTCATTAAAAGTCCCAATATTGGCAGGGCAACATGGGAGGCTGATGAACAATGACTCAGCAACATACAGGGTTCAAGGGTGCCATAAGCTAGAGACCAATCCCAAAGCTGCTTCTTATATACAGGAAGCAGACCACATCCCTAAAGCAGCTACTCAGGTACTCGTGGCAGATTCCACCATGGAGTTGATTGCAAGTCTCATCATAGGGAATAACTACCTCCAGCTGCCCAGCCACTCAACCAGGCCCAGCCAAGTACAACAACCTTAACTACCACAGCACCTAACAACAACAACAAGATTATTAGTGCCATAAAATCAAGTCTGACTCATGACAATCTTATGTACAATAGAACAAAACATTGCTCAGTCCTGCATCATTATCACACTTGTATGTTTCATTCCATTACTATAGCTATTGTGTCAGTCCATCTCACTGAGAGTCTCTTTTGCTATAACTGATGCTGTACTGCACCAAACATGGTGTCCTTCTCTAGCTGAAAGAAAAGAAGACTGATTCCTCCTGATGATGTTTCAAAGTAAGTGAATAGGGGAATGTTCTACTGTGATCTGTAGAGTTTTCATTGGCTAATTTTCACAAGTAAATTTCTAGGCTTTTCTTCATAGTTCATCTTAGACTGGGAGTGCCACTGAAATATGTCAACCATGGGTGACCCTGCTGGTATTTGAAATACCAGTGGCATAGCTTCCAGCATCATAACAAACCCAGTATCACGAACTGACAGATAGGTGGTGGTATCACTTACTACCTGGTCCTGTTAGCATCAACTTTCACCTGGACTTATTCCAATGACCTCAAAACTGGCCTCTCAGCTTCCACCCTTGGCTCTCCCAGTATCTTCTCCACGCAATAGTCAGAGCAATCCTGTTCAAAACCTTTCAGTAGCTTTGAGTCTCACTCAGAGGAAAAGTCAGATGTAAGAGCCAATAAGGTTGTTACAGTGATCTACATGACCCTATGTATGTGGCTTCCCACTATCTGTCAGACTCATCACTTGCTAGTAATCTCTCAGGTTTTCTCTGTTCCAGACACACTGGTCTCCACACATGCTATCTCCTGCCCTGCCAGAAATACTGTTCCCCAGATAGCTGTATGGCTTGCTCCTTCACTTCCTCCAGATTCAATGCCCCCCCGCCACATTTCATGGTCCCCTTCCCTATTTTTCATGACATGTCACTATTTGCATACCATAGGCTTTACTTATTTATGTTGTTTACTTTCTGATTCCTCCACTTGTACATAAGTTCAACTGGGCAGAGGGTTGTCTGTGTTGCCCATTATTGTATCCCTAGTGCTTAGACTAATGCCTGGTCCATAGTAGGTGTTTAAGAAATATTTATCAAATGAATGATAGATTTTGCAACTCAAAGTGCCCACATGAAGAATGGGGAAAATGAGATGAGTGGAGGGGCATGGGTATCAAAATGATAAGGTTTTTCCCCTGTTCTGGATGTGAAACTTTAGGCAAGTGTTTTGGTTACCTAGTGCCACTCTAACAGAAGATACCAAAAATGGGATGGCTTTAACCAACAAGAGTTTATTCTTACAATTTGGAGGCTTTAGGTCCGAGTTCAAAGTGCCAGGTTCTAGGGCCTCAACCTTGGGCTTCAGCTCTGCCTCCTGCTCCCAGCTCACTGAAGTTAGAGGCTTTTCTTCATTCAGACAGCTGCTGGCTGCTGAGACTGACAAGCCCAAGGTTGACAAGTAAAAAGGCACAGTCCCAGTGTTACCAAACCACACAGCAGACCATTAACTCAAGTCCTTTGGAAGTCCCAAGGTTGACAGAGTGTGGCAGGCTGCTGAAAAACGACATGGCTACATGCAGGGTTCAAGTGTGCCATAAGCTACAGATTGTTCCCCAAGGCTTCTTCTTATATACAGAAAGCAGACCACATCCCTAAGGCAGCTACTCAGCTGTTCACAGTATAGATTCCACCATGGAGATGATTACCTGTCTCATCATGGGGAATAGTGCATCTAGCTGCGCAGCCACTCAACCAGGCCTAGCCAAATTGACAAACAAACTTAACTACCACAGCAAGTCTCTTAATTTCTTTGAGCTCGTTTCATCATCTATAAAATAAAAATTAGAACAACTGCCTTGAAGGATTAATCAGGTCATCCTTGGTACATAGTCTAAGCACAATAATGTTAATCCAGGAGCTGTGAAATTTGGCCGAGGGCTCTTTTTCACCTACTAGTGTCTGTGTGAAAAAGCTCTGGTGGCGTAGTGGATAAGGCATTTGGCTGCTAACCAGAAGATCAGTGGTTTGAACCCATCAGCTGCTTCCATAAAGATTAACAGCCTCGGAAACCCAATGGGTGTCATTATGAGTTGGAATCAACTCAATGGCAGTGAGTTTTTTTAGTATCTAGTGTCGAGTTACAATATTGAAAGATTCTATGGGCAAAATATTGAATATTGCAGGAAACATTAAAAAAAAAAAAAAAAAAAAAGATGGAAGGAATACATGGTGTCACTGTACCAAAAAGAATTGGCCAATGTTCATCCATTTCAGGAGGTGGCATATGATCAAGAATCAATGGTATTGAAGGAAGAAGTTGAAGCTGCACTGAAGGAATTGGCAAAGAACAAGCCTCCAGGAATTGATGGAATACTCACTGAGATATTTCAACAAACAGATGCTGCACTGGAGGCACTCACTCGTCTATGCCAAAAAATTTGCAAGACAGCTACCTGGCCAACTGACTGGAAATATTTATACCCATTCCAAAGAAAGGTGATCTCACAGAATGTGGAAATTATTGAACAATATCATTAATATCACACACAAGTAAAATCTTGCTGAATATAATCCAAAAATGGTTGCAGCAGTATATTGACAGAGAACTTTCAGAAATGCAAGCTGGATTCAGAAGAGGACGTTGAATAAGGGATATCATTACTAATATCATATAGATCTTGGCTGAAAGCAAAATATAGTAGAAATTTGTTACTTGTGTTTCATTGACTATGCAAAAGCATTCAATTGTGTGGATCATAATAAATTGTGGATAACATTGAGAAGAATGCGAATTCCAGAACACTTAATTGTGCTCATGAAGAAAGTGTACATAGACCAGGAGGCTGTCATTCAAAGAAAACAGGGAGATACTGCATGGCTCAAAATCAGAAAGGAAGTGTGTCAGGGTTGTATCCTTTCACCATACTTATTCAATCTGTATGCTGAGCAAATAATCTGAGAAGCTGGACTATATGAAGAAGAATGTGGCTTCAGGATTGGAAGAAGACTTATCAACAACCTGTGATATGCTGATAACACAACTTTGCTTGCTGAAAGTGAGGATGACTTGAAGCACTTACTGCTGAAGATTAAAGACACTCATCTGCAGTATGGATTGCATCTCAACATAAATGAAAATCCTCACAACTGGACCAATAAGCAGCATCACAATAAATGGAGAAAAATTCTCAAAGATTCCATATTACTTGTTTCTACAATCAACACCAATGGAAGCAGCAGTCAAGACATCAGACAATGTATTACATTGGGCAAATCTGCTGCAAAAGATCTCTTTAAGGTGCTGAAGAGCAAAGGTATCTCTTTGAAGAGTAAGGTTCACTTTACCTAAGCCATGGTATTTTTAATCACCTCATCTGCATGTGAGAGCTGGACAATGAATAAGGAAGACCAAAGAGTTGATGCTTTTGAGTTGTGGTGTTGGTGAAGAATACTGAAAGTACCATGGACTGCCAAAAGAATGAAGAAATATGTCCTGGAAGAAGTGCAGCTGGAATGCTCCTTGAAAACGAGAATGGCTAGACTTCATCTGACCTACTTTGGTCATGTTGTCAGAAGGGACCATTCCCTGGAGAAGAATATCATGCTTGGTAAAGTGGAGGGTCAACAAGAAAGGGGAAGGCCCTCAACAGGATGGATTGACCCAGTGGCTGCAACGATGGGCTCAGTTATAGCCAGGATTGTGAGGCTGGTACAAGACTGGGCAGTTTCATTGTACATGGGGTCACTATGAGTTGGAACTGACTCGACGACACCTAACAACAACAACATGTGGAAACGTTAGTGTTTCCCTAACTGTCAATTTTAATATGTTGTGTTTTTATTTTAATAAAAATAAAAACATTGTACATTTTTTGTAGTATTTGTAGGATGATCTTATAACTGAGTTTGGTTGTAAGATTGCGGAATTCATCTTTACAATGGTTTTTGGATGTGAAAGCCAGCAATGTTGACAAGTTACAAATGAAAGTTTTACAGATATTCAAATAGAGAAAAGTCAGGGGAGAATTGAATATGTGTAACATGTGGTGCCATATGCCTGGTGAACTCAGAAAGAGCCTGCACAATAGCGGGTAGAACCATATTCACATTTCAAGTGGGAATTTAGTTTCAGCAAAATAATAGAGCTGATGTAGTCTATCATGTTGAGTTAATGTTGTTATTTTGAATTTTATTGTTTTTATAGTTATCTAAAAGCCCTATGCTTACAGAGTTTATACCTGGTTTTATGTTTGTAGATATTTAGGAGTTCCACCAGGGAGATAGAAACCACTAAGTATTAGAAGCAAAGGCAAGCTAACACAGAGAATAGGTTGCATAAGTGGTGGAATTGCTGAGAGCCAGAGAGAGAATGTCGATGCAATCTGGAGATGGGCAGCAGTAGGAAGCTATCCCAGCCCTAGGCTGGAGGGACAGGGGTAAGGAAATGGTATTAGAGCCCCCAGACAACAAAAGGCTTTTCTGGGAGAGTTGGAACTGTGCAGGAGATGTGACTGCTTACAGAAGTGCCACCAGAGGCAGACAGAGATGGGGAGAAATATTCCAACTTCTTCCTTCCCCTTGACCTGCTTATCAGCAGTGCCTCCCACTGTTTGAATGCAGCAGAAGCCAGTTGACATGAGAGACTAGAAATGCAGACTGCAAGGATCAGCCCCTCTCCACTGCACATATATATGCTTACCAACACACACACACATGCACACATGCAAACACATACACGGGTGCACACACACATTCACAGAGCAGAGCAGAGCAGAGCAGAGGAAGGATGAAGAGTGTATCTGAGGGCAAGCCCACCAAAACCAGCATAGATAGAACTATAGCTACATGGACGTTGTAATTGATTCCCCAATATCCACTCCCCTCTTCAGTCTTAGATAGCAGCGAGGTTGATTGGGTGGGTTTGACACACCTCCAACTTAAGGGGTGAGATCTTAATGGTTTAGGTGTCTAAATCAATCAGGGTAACACTATCCTCCCTGCCATACTCGTAGGTTATGTAAGTGATGACCTAAGACAAACAGCTCATGACATTCCTTAGTGACTAGTGTAGGGGTGAGCAATAGGGTTCTGTCTCCAAATATGAGCACAAAAAAGTGCATAATCCTAAATGCTTCTTGTGGCCACCTTGTGACAGCATTAAGACAAGCACAAGACTGGATCACAAATGAGCAGAGCCAGAGACTCCACTGCACAGTGCTGATACTCATGGTACCCGGAGATTCTCATTTATTTGAACCTGATTACTCTTCATCCTTGCTCAAATCAGTTTGAATTGGGTTTTCTATTGCAACTGACACAATAATAACAATAGTTTAGGTCAACGCTGGGATTCTAAAGAAAAAGTCCTTCAAAGGGGATAAATGCATTATTCAGCATGAGAAACACCAGTAATACTTCACAATTCATATTTAGTTTCCCCACTAAAGAAGAACTCAAGCACTGTTTAAAGAGTGGACCATGCTGGGCCATGAAGGTCTCTGAGGCCAATCAGAGAAGCAAGTGATGCTTTGCAGCAGCCTCAAGATCCATCCCTGGTTTTGAACCAGGAGAAGAAGCAGACATACTTGGAGAAGTGAGGACCCTCCAAAGAATTGGGAGTTGACTAAACAGAAAGCATGGAGACTCAGGACTCTGTTTTTGGCAATGTAGGCCCAAGTGGGGTCAAAGGAAGTGGAAAATGGAGTCACTTCTACCATGTAGTTATTCTATGTTTAGGTGGAAAAATCAGTTACCTAGAATGTTGATCAAGCAAAAACCCAAGCTAGTTGCTGCTGAGTCAGTTCTAACTCATGACAACCCCATACGTTTCACTGTGGAACTTCACCCTACAGAATTTTTAAGCCAGTGGCCTTTCAGAAACAGATTGCCAGGACTTTCTTCCAAGACACCTCTGTGTGGGTTTGAATCTCAAACCTTTGGTTCATTGTTTCGTTCATTATTGTGCACTTAATTGTTTGTGCCATTCACACACCCAGAATTTTATTCATTTTTCTTTCTTTCTTTCCCTTAACTTTTTATCATAATTTGGGTGAAGGTTTACAAAGCACATCGGTTTTCCATTCAACAGTTCATACACATTTTATTTTGTGACATTTGTTGCATTCTCCACAATGTAACAGCACTCTTCCCACATTCTCCCTGTGTTTACCATTCCTTTTCATCTTTTTTTCCTGTCCCACCTGGCCTTCTTAGCTTTATCTCTGGGTAAATGCTGCCCTTTTCATCTCATATGGTTGATTGTTATAATGAGTGCATACCTCTCTGGTGTTACTGCTCACCTTATAGGCTCATCTATCTTTTGGTTGAAACTTGAGCCATGGCTAGAAGGGCCATAGTTTTGGGGGTTCTACCTATCTCTATCAGACCAGTAATCCTGGACTTTTTGATGGTTTTGAGATTTGTTCCACATTTTTCTCCCACTCTATACAGGACCTCCTATTGTGACTACTTTCAATATGATTGGCAGTAGAAGCTGGGCACCATCTAGTTTCTCTGATCTCAGGATAGTAGAAGATGGGGTTTTCATGTTCCATTAGTTCTTTGAGCTAATTGTTTCCGTGTATCTTTTATTTTCTTCGCTCTTCTTTGTAGACTATGTTATGCCAGTTGACCTTGATGTCCCCCAAGACTGTGGAGGGACCTAGAATTCAGTAGATTAAATAATTTGGCTCAATAAGGGGGCAATGCTTAAATGCTATGGTATTTTAAATGCCTGTCCTGAGCTTCCTAAAAAGAATCCCTTGACATAGAATTGATTCCAAGCTCTGGTAGCATAGTGCCTAAGGCACTTGACTGCTAACCAGAAGGCTGGTGGTTCAAACCCACCAGCCACTCCTCGGAAGGAAG
>NW_006921606.1:20094513-20096279 GCF_000298275.1 Orycteropus afer afer
GATGGGGCAATCTACTTCCGTAGTGATACTGTCTCAGAAACCCAAGGAGGGGTCGCTATGAGTCGGGTCTGACTTGACGGCACATAACAATAACAACTACAGAGACCCCATGTGTTACAGAATAGAACTGCTCCATAGGATTTTCTTGGCTATACTATATAAAAAAAACAGATTGCCAGGCCTTTCTTCCTTGATTCTACTGGGTGATTTCAAATTGCCAACCTTGCAGTTAGCAGTTGAGCACAAACAGTGTTTTACCAGAGACTTTTCATAAAAAGAGAGACTTGTTGAAAAGATTCCCTCCTATCAAAAAGGACAGTGTTGACTCATAGAGACCCCATGTGACAGAGTAGAACTTCCTTGTAGGGTTTTCTAGGCTGTAATCTTTATGGGAGCAGATTACCAGGTCTTTCTTCTGTGAGCCACTGGATGAGTTTGAACTGCCAAGCTTTTACTTAGGAGCTGAGCATTTAACCACTGCACCACCATTGATCATAAGAGAGATAATAGAGCCTGCAATTCCTGGTGAAAACTACTAGGCTCAGCAAAAGGTGAGAACGGGTGAGTGGGCTTCAGCCTTTCTGAATCTTCCCCTCTTGTCTTTGGAGGCAAATATTCTGCTCTCCTGTGAAGATTCTGAATAAGATTTTTTGGATTCCCACAGACTGATCTTCAGATAAGAGAACTGATCAGTTTGAGTCCTTCCTTTCCTCTTAAGTTAACTTGTGGGCAGAAGTCAAAGAAGGGCAGGGGAATTTAGAATGCATCAGTCCTCACTCCTTTTAGTCCTCCAAGGCTTGTCTGCCAGGGAGAACAGAGGATGCACATTAGAATGTACTGTTTCACTCACACCAGGCTGGGCCACTAGAAAGAGCTACAATTTCTGCTGTCCATCTATAACAGTTTAGTGTGGGTCATTTGGATTTAACTTTGGTCTCTTCTGAGGAATTGTTGTTGTTGTTGTTATTTGCCATCGAGTCGGCCCCGACTCAAAGCAACCCCTCCTTGGGTTTCCGAGGAGCTACAATTTCTGCTATCCATCTATAACAGTTTAATGTGGGTCATTTGGATTTAACTTTGGTCTCTTCTGAGGAGTAGGCACAAGAATTTCCCAGCCTTCCCTGTTTGGATTGCTGTGGATTTTCCCTGGAGCAGACCCAGGCCTGGCTTCTGGTCAGGAAGGGTAAGAGTTGAGGGGAAAGCAGAAGGTAGTGCTGACGTTTCCTTGGGGAACAGCAGGCCATGCAGGGAAGGTTTTTATGGAGTAATAGCTCAGTTTAACTGTTACCCTTACTGTCAGAAATTTGGGCTTATGCTTATATTCTAATCTAAAGGTGGGTGGTTCCAACCCACCAGTGGTGCTACAGAAGAAAGACCTCGCAATCTCTTTCCATAAAGACTTCGTTGTTGTTAGTTGTTGTGGTAGTTATGTTTGTGTGTCAACTTGGCTGGGTCTGGTTGAGTGGCTGGGCAGCTAGTGGTAGTTATTCCCCATGATGAGACTGGCAATCAGCTCCATGGTGGGATCTACCATAAGCAGCTGAGTAGCTGCCTTTTGGAATGTGGTCTGCTTCCTGTATTTAAGAAGCCTTGGGAATGGTCTCTAGCCTATGGCATACTTGGACCCTGAATGTAGCCATGTCATTGCTCAGCAGCCTGCTATGCTCTGCTGACCTTGGGACTTACAATGGACTTAAGTTAATGGCCTGCCATGTGGTTTGGTAACATCAGGACTGTGCCTTTTGACTTGTCAACCTTGGGGTTTC
>NW_006921606.1:20096629-20100878 GCF_000298275.1 Orycteropus afer afer
TTTTTTGAGGTGCCTCTGGGTGCTTTTGAACCACCAACTTTTTGTTAGCAGCCAAGTGTATTAACCATTTGCATCACTAGGGCCTTGATACATCCTTTTTTTTTTTTCCTGATGCTTACTTTATTAAACTGATACAGTGCAATAATATTTTTGAATTACCAAACTTTGGGTTTTTTCTTTCCTTATATCTCCTCTTTACTTCCTCCCACATTTAGATGACCAGGCCTTTCTGAGTCTATTTTTCCATGGAAGTCATGAATACTGTTCAAATCCAAGCAAAAAGTGGAGGGAGTTTCCTGGATGTAACCTCCAAAAGCTGAATCTTCTAGGGAGAGGGAGAGAACTGCTTGGTAGACAAAATGTTTGGGAGGAACATGAGAAAGAGTGGAACTTTTCCTATTTACCCTAGAATATAAGAGGTAGGGTTGAGGAGGAAGGAGAGATGAAGGGAAGTATAGACTGTTTGGGAGGCATTAACCTTGTATCCTTCCTTCCCATGGGGAGGCAGCAAGACTTCCAGGGAGGAATGGCTGCTCAGAGTCCATGAACATAGTCCACCCTACGGAGACTTCTATGTTCTCTTGGGACAAGGAGAAGCAGTGATTTCAGTACACCTAAACATGTGAGAAAGAGCAGAGTCAGTTGCAGGGCCTGAGGGGGTTAGGCACAAAAACAGAGATGTCTCTATGAGGACTTGCATTATCTCTGATGCCTGAAAGATGAATCAGTGGATGTCAGCAGGGGCAAGTGACTTGAGTCCATAGAGTTGCCTTTTCTTGCCTTCTCCCTTTCCCACCTCTACTTGCCAGGTGTCTTGCCCAGGATCCTCATAGAACATTGACTCAATACAGGCCAAACTTGGGGAAACCCTCAGATGGCATTAAATTTCTACTGCTTCTCATGCACATTCTGTAAACTACACAGGAGTGTTCAAATGCATGTTCAAATGTCAAAATACTACACTTCCCCAGGCTGATGCAGCCCCGTGCCAAGGCATGCAGTGCAGCATGTAGTGCTCAGGCTGAATTGCAGCACCAATTTAAACTGCACAGCTCCAAGTGGCGGCCTCATGTGGATGGAGGCTTATGTCCTCTGCGTTTGATTTTAGATCATCTATGACTATGTGGAAATGAGCATTTCTTATCCTTTAGAAGAGTGGTGAGTGTTTCAGTGATGGGCAACACACTGGGCTAGAAATGAGAAGATTCAGTCCTGGAAATGTCATTTGTTCTCAGTATGGTGAGAGGCAAGAATTTACTTTGGAACTTCATTTTCTCATCTGTTAAATGGGTGTCTGTTTTTCCTAGGGTGGACATATCAAAAATATCACATCGTGGGTGGCTTTAAAGAACAGAAATTTATTGTCTCAGTTAGGGTCTTGGTCATGTCAATTCCTTCTAGGGCTATGAGCCAAGAACTGTCCCAGGCTTCTTTCCCAGCTTCTGGTGGTTGTAGAAATCCTTGCCCTTCATTCGCAGTTTATAGATGCATCTGTCTTCATTGTCACCCTGTATGATTCTCCTTTTTAATAAGACATTAATCACACAGGATTAGGTCCCACTCTACTCCAGTATGATTTTGTTAACTGATAACATCTGCAAAACAAAACTCCATTTCCCATACAAGGTAATGTCCACAGGTACAGAGGTTAGGACTTGGACATATATATATCTTTGGAAGACACCATTCAACTCATGATAATGGGGATACAAATTGCTGCTCCTCCTCACATTGTTGTAGATTGGGTCAAATGCAGAGATATCCATGAGCCTGTTATGGGAATGCTGAACCAAGGTTGAGGCACTGAAGATCAGGAGCCATAAAGGAGGCAAGA
This sequence comes from Orycteropus afer afer, assembly GCF_000298275.1. NCBI lineage: Eukaryota > Metazoa > Chordata > Mammalia > Tubulidentata > Orycteropodidae > Orycteropus > Orycteropus afer. The sequence goes on from NW_006921606.1 coordinate 20,098,464, forward strand.
TTATGGTGCAACCCTTTCTGGACAAGGTGCGAAGATCAGGCACAAGGAAAACGCTTTTATGACAGGCTTTGTGAGACTGGAACATGATTAGATCTATTTAGGCTTAGAGATGAAGTGTGGTGTAGAGCTGCAGACATGGCCCTCCCTATTTTTCTTGTTTTCAGGGACTGGTGACTTTGGAGGAGCGGGAGGCAGCATGATGACCTCTTGTGCTATGAGACCAGCATCCTCAGTGGCAGACACGGGAGCCCTCTGGGCAGCACTGGGCTGGGGAGCTAGAGCAGGAGGAGAAGCCCAGGACTGCACAGTGACCCTGGGACTAGCTTGTGTAGGGACACACAAGGACATTCTTTTAGGGCCCTATGAGGGGAGATGAGTTTCTGCTGGTGCAGAGGAAGTGTGAGGGTTATTGCATTTCGAGCATCGTGTAAATGGGCCCTCTTACTGCTTGTGGTAGTGTCTGCAGCATTAGAGGTCAGGCTTCAAGCACTTTCAAAGCAGCCTGGGTACAGGCAAGAATGTTACAGATTGAACTGTGTGCCTCCCAAAAAATATATTGAAATCTTAACCACTATACCTGTGGATTAGGAGCTCTGGTAGCATAGTGCCTAAGGCACTTGACTGCTAACCAGAAGGCTGGCAGTTCCAACCCACCAGCCATTCCTTGGAAGGAAGGTTGGGCAATCCTACTTCTGTAGTGATACTGCCTCGGAAACCCAAGGAGGGGTCGCTATGAGTTGGGGCCGACTCAACGGCAAATAACAACAACAACATACTTGTGGATTTAGTCCTATTTGGAAATAAGGATTTCTTTGTTTGGGTTAATGAGGCCCAATGGGTTAATTTCTTTGTTTGGGTCAGTGTAGGTCTAAACCAAAACACTTCTGAGGTAAAGCAGCAGCAGAGACAAGTGAACACAAACTGTGAAGGGTGGGGGAAAATAGAAGTCACATTAAGATCCTCCAATAACTGAAGACACTGGGACTACAGAAGCTGAGACAAGGATCTTTGCTCAGAGACAACAGAGAGAGATCCTGCCTCTATAGTCAGTACCCTGAATTTGGACTGCTAACCTCCCTAGGAGTTCTGATGGTATAGTGCCTAAGGCATTTGACTGATAACCAGAAGGCTAGAGGTTCAAAACCCACCAGCCACTCCTCCGAAAGAAGACTGGGCAATCTATTTCCGTAGAGATACTGCCTTGGAAATCCAAGGAGGGGTAGCTGTGAGTTGCCATCGACTCGATGCCAGTGAGTTTGTGGTTTTTTTTTTTTTTTTTATTTAACCTCCTAAACTGTGAGAGAAAAAAACAAAAACAAAAACTTCTATTCTTTAAAGCAATCCATTTATGGTACTTCTGTACCAGCAGCACTTGGAATCTAAGATAGAAACCACACAGAAGGGAAAAAACAAAAATTCACTGCTGTCAAGTTGATTCTGACTCATAGCAACCCTATAGGACAGAGTTGAACTGCTCCACAGGGTTTCCAAGGATATAAATCTTTATGGAAACAGTCATATCTCTCTCCTGTGGAGCAGCTGGTGGGTTCAAACAGCCTACATTTTGGCTAGCAGCCTAATGCATTACCCACAGTGAGCTCCTTATAACAAAGAAAAGTCAAATGTAAATAATAACTAGCTATGCTAAGAATCAAGGAGCTCTTGTGGCACAGTGCTTAAGGCATTTGATTGCTAACCAGAAGATTGGCAGTTCAAATCCACCAGCCACCCCTCAGAAGTAAGATGGGGTTCGGCTTGTAGGCCTATTATTTGGCTGAGAGTTAAGCCACAGGAGTGAGTTCAATTCCAGACCTGAAGGGTGACTCGGGGTCATAGTCTTAGGGGTTTCAACAGTCTCTATTTGACCAGTAAACCTGGTACTTTTTATGTTTTTAAATTTCGTTCAACATCTTTTCTCCCACAGCATCTAGGATCTCCAGTTTTGATTCCTTTCTGAGTGGTTGGCATTGTTAGCTGGGCACCATCTAGTTCTTCTTGTCTCAGGGTCATATAGGCTGAGGTTCTCATGATCCACTAGTCCTTTGGACTAAGTATTTCCATACATCTTTTTTCCCCCCATTATTTTTTGCTCCAGATAAGGAGAGACAAATAGTTGCATCTTAGATGGTCGCTTGAAAGATTTTAAGACCCCAGTCTCTGCTTACCAAAGCAAGATGTAAAAAAAAAAAAAAAAAAAAAAAAAAGCAAACTCACTGCCATTGAGTCTATTAGACTCATAGCAACTCCTCCTTGGGTTTCATATCTATATATAGGAGCTCTTGTGGCATAGTGCCTAAGGCATTTGACTGCTAACCAGGAGGCTGGCAGTTCAAACCCACCAGCCACTCCTCGGAAGGAAGGTTGGGTGTGGTGGTGAGTAGCTGTCTTTGGGATATGGTCTGCTTCCTGTATATA
>NW_006921606.1:20126332-20127471 GCF_000298275.1 Orycteropus afer afer
TAATTCTGTCTTCCATTGCATCAATTCTACCCCTTTGCCCTTCCAATGTGTTATCTATTTCTGACAATTTAGTATTAATCTTCTGAATTTCTGTCTGTAGATTTAGAATCATTTCTAATTTTTCATTTATTTTGTCATTTTGTTCTTGTATTTTCTTCCAAAATTCTTGTAATATTGCCTTATTGCCCTGGCTAGGACTTCCGATACTATGTTAAATAGAAGTGGTAATAGAAGGCATCTTTGTCTGGTTCCTGTTCACAAGGGGAATGCTTTGAGTCTTTCTCTGTTCTCAAGAGTAATGTGGGCTGTTGGTTTTGCATATATGCCTTTATTATTTTGAAGATTTTCCCTTCCATCCTTATTTTTCTGAGAGTTTTGAACAAGAATGGGTGTTGGATTTTACTGAATCCCTTTTCTACATCAATTGATATGATCATATGGTTCTTTTGTTTTGTTAATGTAGTGGATTACATTGATTTTTTTTTCTGATGTTGAACCATCCTTGCATATCTGGTATGAATCCCACTTGGTCATGATGTATTATATTTTTGATATGTTGTTGGATTCTGTTGGCTAGGATTTTGTTGAAGATTTTTGTGTCTATATTCATGAGGGATATCGGTCTGTAGTTTTCGTTTTTAATGTTGTCTTTCCTTGGTTTTGGTATCAGTGTTATGCTTGCTTCATAGAATGAATTTGGAAGTACTCTGTCTTTTTCTATGTTCTGAATAATTTGAGTAGTATAAGTGCCAACTCTTCCCTTAATGTTTGGTAGAATGCTCCAGTGAAGCTGTCTAGGCTGGGACTTCTTTTGTTGGGATTTTTTTTTTTTTTTTTTAATGATCTGTTCAATTTCTTCTTTTGTTATGGGTCTGTTCAAGTATTCTGTCTCAGACTGGGATAGTTTAGGTAGGTCTTGTGTTTCTAGAAACTTTTCTATCTCTTCTAGGTTCTTGAATCTGTAGGAGTACAGTTCTTCATAATATTACGTTATTATCTTTTTTATTTCAGTTGGTTCTGTTGTGATGTTGCCCTTTTCATTTATTATTCATGTTATTCGCAGCTTCTCTTTCTTTTCCTTTGTTAAATTTTCCAGTGGTTTGTCAATTTTGTTATTCTTTTTGTAGAATCAGCTTCTT
>NW_006921606.1:20127798-20132486 GCF_000298275.1 Orycteropus afer afer
ATATTTGATTTTTTTTTTTCCTTGGTCTTCCTATTATTGATTTCTAATTTTTTAGCATTGTCATCCAAGAAGATGCTTTGTAGAATTTAAATGTTTTTTAATTTATCAATAGAGGCTGTTTTGTGTTCTAAGATATGGTCTATTCTCGAGAATGATCCATGTGCACTGGAGAAGAATGTGTATTGTATTTTTGTCGGGTGCAGTGCTCTGCATATGTCTATGAGGTCAAGTTGGTTGATTGTGTTGTTGAGTTCTGTATTTTTGTTGATTTTTTTCTAGTTGTCCTGTCCATCCTTGAAAGTGGTGTGGTAAAGTCTCCTACTATTATTGTAGAGTTGTCTATTTTTCCTTTCATTTCAGTTAATATTTGCTTTATGTATTTTGGAACACTTTCTCCCATTGCATAGATATTTATTATGGTAATGTCTTTTTGGTCAATTGATCCTTTTAGCATCATATAATGTCCTCCTTTGTCCCTGATGCTGTTTTTCATCTTGAAGCCTATTTTATCAGAAATTAATATTGCCACTCCTGCTCTTTTTTTTTTGTTGCTGTTAGCTTGATATATTTTTTTTCCTACTCTTTAATTTTTAATTAGTTTTTATCTTTGTCTCTAAGGTTGGTCTCTTGTAGGCAGCAAATTGACGGGTCTTCTTTTCTTATCAGGAGCTCTCTTGGTGTAGTTCCTAAGGCATTTGACTGCTAACCAGAAGGCTGGTGGTTCATACCCACCAGTACTCCTCAGAAGAAAGATTGGACAATCTACTTCTGTAGTGATATTGCCTTGGAAACTTATCCAATCTGCAACTCGCTTTCTCTTTACTGGTATATTTATTTAGTCCATTCACATTGAGTGTAATTAGGGATAGGTATGAAATTATTGCTGTCATTCTATTATGTTTTTCTGTTGTGTTGTTGATAATTTCCTTTTTCTGATTTTCTGTACTTAGTTCATTTTGTTATCAAGTGTTATTTCTCTTCTCTTCTGTGATATTTGGAGCTGAGTGTCAACTTGGCTGGACCCCAGTTCTGTGTGGTTGTTCCCATGATGGGATCGGATGACTGTGTTCTGAGTGGCCAATCTGCCCAAGGGGAGTTTCCCTAGGGGTGTGGCCTGCTTCCAGGATATCCAGGGACATCCTGGGAAGAGAGACATTCTTCTGTGGATCGGGACCCTGGTGTGCTGACTACAACCTTCCATGAATGCGCAGCCCACCGTTCGGCCTGGAAATCTTGGATTTGTCTTTCGTTGGAGTCAACAACTAGTGTACTGCCTGCCAGCCTTGAATTTCTTGGCCCCCTGCAGTTGCAGAAGCTAAGGCTGCCTCCAGCCCAAAGTTTCCTCCAGGAACTTTGGACTTGCCGGCTTCTATACACTTGTGAGCCATTTTCCTAAGATAAATTTCTCTCTCTCTCTCTCTCTCTCTCTCTCTCTCTGTCTATATAAGCTTTGCTGGTTTTTGTTTCAATAGAGAACCCAGTATAACACATCTTCATTATTGTGGGTTTTGTGTTTATTAAGCCCATGTGTTTTTCTTCTTTCTGAGTTTGCTTAGAAGAATTGTTAATTTTCTTTGTGGTTACCCTGAAGTAAATTATTATCTCCCTTAGTTTGGAACAGTCTGTTCTATACAGGCATTGTCCTGTCTTTATCTCCATTTGGAAATTTTGTAATTAAAACTTTTATTCCCTCTACTTGCTTTGTTGCTGGTGGTGTCTGCAGATTGACTCCCTTATTTCTCTGTGTACATTTTTTATGACCTTATTTTGAGCATCTATTTCTTATTTGGTTTCTAAGTGGTGGTGTCAAGTGTCTTGATTTTATTTTGTTGTTCTTTGTTGTGGCTTCTCTATTGGAATGACTGCCTTTAGCATTTCTTGTAGGGTTTGTCTGGTTTTCACAAATTCCCTTAGTTTCTATTTGTCTGAGAATGTCTTGATTTCACCCTCACTGTATTGGTTATCTAGTGCTGCTCTAACAGAAGATACCACAAATGGGATGGCTTTAACAAACAGGAGTTTAATCTTACAATTTTGGGAGACTAGAAGCCCAAGTTCCAAGTGCCAGGCTCTAGGGCTGTGTGAAAGCCCCTTGACTTTGGGCTTCAGCTCTGCCTATTGCTCCTAGCCCACTGGAGCTAGAGGTATCTCTTCACTCAGGCAGCTACTGGCTGCTGAGGCTAACAAGCCCAAGGTCAACAAATAAAATGGCATAGTCCCAGTGTTGCCAAACAACGTGTCAGGCCATTGATTCAAGTTCATGGAAAGTCCCAAGATTGGCAGAGTGTGGCAGGCTGCTGAACAACAACTCAGCTACATGCAGGGTTCAAGTGTACCATAAGTTAGAGACCATTCCCAAAGCTGCTTCTTATATATGGGAAGCAGACCACATCCCTAAAGCAGCTATTCAGCTGCTTGCAGTAGATCCCACCATGGTGTTGATTGCTAATCTCATCATGGTGAATAGTTACCACCAGCTTCCCAGCAACTCAACCAGCCCCAGCTAAGTTGACACACAACTTTATCTACCACACTCATATTTGAGGGACAGTTTGGATGGATATAAAATTCGTGGTTGGAAGTTCTTTTCCTTCAAGGTTTCATATATACCATCTCATTGCCTTTTTGACTGCATGGCTTCTGCTGAGAAATCAGAGCTTAGTCTTATTGGTTGTCTGTTGTAAGTGACATTTAGTTTTTCCCAAGCTGTTCCCAAGATTCTTTCTTTATCTTTTGTTTTGGAAAGTTTGATTATGATATGTTTTTGTGACTTTCTCTTGGGAACTATCCTGTATGTGGTACATTGAGCTTCTGGATGGATATCTTTTCTTCCTTCATAATATGGGGGAAATTTTCAATTAGCAAGTCTTAGATAATTTTCTCAGGGTTTTTTTTTTTTTTTGCCTCCTTTGTTCTGATATTCCAATCAGGTATATTTTGTTTCTTTTCACATCATCCTATATAATTCTTAGGTTCCCTTAATTTCTCTTAAATCTTTATTCTGACTTTTCTTCATTCAAGCTGGCATCAAGGGATTTGTCTTCTAGCTGGGAAATGCGTCCTTCAGCCAATTCTAGTCTACTTTTTTGTTCTTCTACTGTGTTATCTGTCTCTAATTTTAGTGTTCATCTTCTGGGTTTCTATTTGTTGTTTTTGTATGAGTTCTAATTGTGTATTTATCTTGTCATTTTGCTCTTGAATGATTTTCCTGAATTCTTCCAGTGTACTGTCTTCTCATTGTTTCTGTTTCCTTGAGCTCTTGGAGTATATATATACCTTCTTAATTCCTTCTCAGAGAGTTCCATTGCTTGTTCTTCCACAATACATAATTATTTAGGCTGGGCTTTCATTTCTATTATCTTGTCCTATTTTTTGGTTTGATTTGAGGTTGTCTGTTACTTCCTAGACTTTGTGAAGTTGTTGTCTTTAACTGTTAGTTATGTATTGCTCTGTTTCATGCTAATTTTATGTTTTACTATATCTGAAATTGTGGAACAGGTCTACTTCTTTGGTTATTAACTCAGCTGTACTTGGTCGCTTTCCAACACTTTCTGTGTTGGTGGAATCACTGGTGGGGAGGTGGGTGCAGGTCTGTGTTTGTCATTGAGAGGATTTGGAGATTGGATGAGCAGGTGTTGTCCATCATCTGTCATTGATCCTGTGACACAGGAGCTATTGGTGTTACCTGTCTACTGGATGAGGTGTTTGGTGTAATAGCTCTGGCTGCCTAGTGGAGGTTTAATATGTTCCTTCTGTTGGGTGAGACAGGGGAGAAAAGGGAAAAAAAAAAAAAAGGGTGCCAGAGGTGAGCCCCAGGATAGAAATGTTGAAGGAGTTTTCCATGTTTAGGGCAAGAAAATTCAGTCAGTGATGCAGGCATGAGCAGAGCAGCCTGTGTCCTTCTGAGGCCTCATCTGCTGCTGCTGAAGCCCTGCTGTCAATCCAAGACCTGCAGTTCAAAGCTGACAGATGCCCCAAAGGATAAAAGGCCACCACTTTCTGTGTGTATTGACAAGCTGCAAAATCCCAGTAGACAGATATTCTCTGTGCCAAAAAGGGTTGCCAAGAGTTGGACCGAACTCCACTGCCGTGCACCTACTCCAGGGCTCCACCTGCTCAAAGAGAGTCTCTCCCTTTCCCTCACTCCCTTCTGGACTCTTCAGCAGCCCAAGCCAAGGGGGGTCTTGATCTGTGTCCCAGTAAGATTACTGTTCTCACTCAGAGGCCCTGCTCACTTCAAAAAATTCCCAGTGTGGTTATTCTGAGTCCCCAGTGCCTATGGGTTCTGTGATTTTCTTTCTTTCTTCTTCTTCTTTCTTCCCTCCTCCTCCTCCTTGACCTCTTTTGTATTTCTAATGACTCCTCTCCATCTCTGTTTCTGCCTACTGGGCAGGTTTGTTTGTTTTTCCCAGTAGTTTAATCTGCTTTCTTTCTTCACCTTCACTTATTCTAATACTTTATCATCTCCTTAGTTGCTCATAACTCCAGTATCAATCTACTTCCATAAAGATTGACTGCCTTGGAAACCCAAAGGGGGTCACTATGAGTCAGAATCACCTTGATGGCAGTGCATTTTTTTTTTTTTAACCTAGTTACTCAGAATCTCAGTTGGAAGAGGGACTACACATGCAGACTATCTGTATGTGACCATCTTCCTTCCCTTATATGCCTTTTATTATGTTGTGGTA
>NW_006921606.1:20133006-20134956 GCF_000298275.1 Orycteropus afer afer
TGTTGGTTTAGGTAAGTAGTATGTTTCTAGAAATCCATCCATTTCTTCTAGGTTTTCATATTTGTTGAAATACAGTTCTCCATAGTATCTTGATATTATCCTTTTTATTTCAGTTGGTTATGTTGTGAAATCACCCATTTCATTTCTCATTCATGTTATTTTCATCTTCTTCTTCTTTTCCATTGTTAAGTTTGCCAGTGGTTTGTCAATTTTATTAATCTTCTCAAAGAACCAACTTCTAGTCTTGTTTTTGATATTTTTTTGGGGGGGGGGTCTATTTTCTGTTTCATTTATTTCTTCTTGAACCTTTATTATTTGTTTTCTTCTAGTGACTGTAGGATTTTTTTTTTTCTTTTTTCTCCTAATTCTTGAAGATGTTGAGTTGAGGTGTTGATTTTAGCTCTTTTTTCTTTGTGAATTTATTGCTATAAATTGCCCTCTGATTACTGCTTTTGCTGTGTCCCAAAGATTTATGTGTTTTGTATTTTCATTCTCATTTGATTCAAGGAATTTTTTAATTTCATTTTTCTTTCTTCTATTAACCAGTAGTTCTTAAGAAGGATGTTATTCATTTTCCATATATTTGCTCTTTTTCTGTTGACCTTCCTATTGTTGATTTCTAATTTTATAGCATTGTGATCTGAGAAGATGCTTTTCAGTATTTCAATGTTTTTAAGTTTATTGAGGCTTGCCTTGTGGCATAACATATGATCTATGCTGGAGAATATTCCATGTGCACTGGAAAAGAATGTATATTGTGCTGTTGTTGAGTGAAGTGTTCTGTAGATGTCTACAAGATCAAGTTGGTGGATTGTATTGTTTAGTTCTTCTGTGTCTTTGTTGAGTTTCTTTCTAGTTCTATCTTTCATTGAAAGTGGTGTACTAAAGTTTCCTACCATAGTGTTGTTATCCATTCATCTGTTGATGAGCACTTAAGTTGTTTCCATCTCTTTGCTATGTTAAATAGTGCTGCAATGAACATGAATGTGCACATGTCTGTTCATGCTCTGGATCTCATCTCTTCAAGATATATTCATTGGTGCTTATTCATTGTAGTGGGATGGCTGGATCAAATGTTATTTCTATTTCTAACTTTTTAAGGACTCACCATACCATTTTCCACAGTGGTTGTATCATTTTACAGTCTCACCAGCAGTGTATAAGAGTTCCAATCTCTCCACACCCTCAACTGTATTTGTTGTTTTCTGTCTTATTGAACTTTGCTGTTCTTGTTGGGGTGAGATATTGGAATAGACTTGACAACAGTGAGTCCCCTGCCCCAAAGTTTGTCTATTTTATATTTGATGAACTTTATTGTTTTGGTTTTTACATATAGGCCTTTGATTCATCTTGAGTTAGTTTTTGTGTATGGTGTGAGGTAGGGATCATGTTTCATTTTTCTGCAAATGGATATCAGTTTTGCCAGCCCCATTTGTCAAAGAGACTCTCTCTTTCCCATTGAATGTCTTTTTTTCAAAGACAAAAGCTTTCAGTCCTTTGTCAAAGATCAGTTGTCCATAAGTGGATGGATCTGTTTCTGGATTCTCAATTCTGTCCCACTATCCCATGTGTCTAGCATAGCAGACCAGAAGAGCAGGAGAAAGGGGATAAAAAGCCAGGAACACAGACAGAGGAGAAGTCAGCCCCAGGGACAACTCAGGGACGCACAAAACAGCAGGGCAGAAGAGCAGGAGAAAGGGGATTAAACCAGGAAGCCAGACAGAGGTACAGTTAGCCACAGGGACCCAGTTTGGGGGTGATATGAGAGGTCTCCAACAGCAAGACAAACTTGTCTGTCGGTTTGTCCTACTGTGGTCACATGTAGACTTGAGTTTTGAGGCTGAGCCTCTGGTGTTTAAAACCCAGAGAGATGCACCTGGTGCACAGGTAACAGCCCAGCTTATAGACTGAGACAGACTAGGAAGAAGGAAGAGGCCATCCACTTCTCAA
>NW_006921606.1:20136896-20157645 GCF_000298275.1 Orycteropus afer afer
GGCTGGCGCGGGATCAGGCAGTGTTTCGTTCTGCTGTGCATGGGGTCGCTATGAGTCGGAAACGACTCAACGGCACTTAACAACAACAACAACATCTCATGTGTCTATCACTATAGCCTGGTACTATATAAATACCAGGCTGTTTTGACTACTGTGGCTGTACAGTAGGTTTTGAAATCAGAGTGTGTGAGATCTCCTATCTTGTTTTTCTTCTTCAGTATTGCTTTGTTTATCTGAGCTCTTTCTTTTCAATATAAAATAGTGACTGTTTTTTCCATGTCTTTAAAGAATGTTAATGGGATTTCAATTGGGATTGCATTGAATCTACAGATTGCTTTGGGTAGTAGTGATATTTTCACAATGTTCAGTTGTCCTATCCATGAGCATGGCATGTTCTTCCATTTATGTAGTTCTCTTTCTTGTAGCAGTGTTTTGTAGTTTTCTTTTCATAGGTCTTTTGTGTCCCTGCTAAGACTTATTCCCAGTATTTTAAAAATCTTTTTGGTACCTATGGTAGTGTAGTGCCTAAGGCATTTGACTGCTAACTGGAAGGCTGGCAGTTCAAACTCACCAGCCACTCCTTGGAAGGAAGATTGGGCAGTCTACTTCCGGAGAGATACCACCTCAGAAATCCAAGGAGGGATGAGTTGAATCAACTTGATAGCAGTGAGTTTTTTTTTTTTTTTTTTTTTTAAATTATGAATGGTATTGTTATCCTTATGCCCTTTTTGGAGATTTCCTTATTGATATAGATAAATCCAACTGATATTTGCATGTTGGTCTTGTATCCTGTTGATTTGCTGAAACTTTCAGTTAGTTCTAGTAATTGTTTTTGCTGAGCTTTTGGTTTTTCAATGTATAGGATCATGTCATCTGCAAATAGAGATAGTTTTTTGCTTCTTCTTTGCCAATTTGGATGACCTTTATTTCTCTATCTTGCCTTATTGCTCTGGCTAGGGCTTTCAGTACATTGTTGAGTAGGAATGGTGATAGAAGGCATCCTTTTCTAGTTCCTGTTTGTAACGGCAGTAATTTGAGTCTCTATCCACTGAGAATAATGTTGGCTATTGGTTTTGTGTATATGCCTTTTATTGTGTTGAGAAATTTCCCTTCTTTTCTTATTTTGCTGAGAGTTTTTATCAGGAATGGATGCTGGATTTTATCAATGCTTTTCTGCATTGATCAATATGATCATGTGGTTCTTTCTTTTGTTTTATTTATGTGATGGATTATGTTGATTGTTTTTCTAATGTTCAACCATCTTTGCATACTTTGTATGAATTCTACTTGGTCATGGTGTATTATTATTATTATTTGATATAATGTTGGAGTCTATTGGCTAGGCTTTTTTTTCCCCCCCTCAGATTTTTACACCTATATTCATGAGGGATATTGGTTTGTAGTTTTCCCATTTAGTGGTGTCTTTGCCTGGTTTTGGTATCAGAGTTACGTTTGCTTCATAGAAAGAATTTGGGAGTATGTCATCCTTTTCTAAGTTCTATAACAGCTTGAGTAGGATTGGTGTCACCTTCTCTCTGAACATTTGGTAGAATTTGCCAGTGCAGACATCTGGGCCAGGACTTTGTTTTAGTAGGAAGTTTTTTTTTTTTTTAATGACTGGTTTGGTTTTTTACTTTGTTATGGGTCTGTTCAAATTTTCTACCTCAGTCTGTGCTAGTTTAGGTAGGTCTTGTGTTTCTAGAAATTTGTCCTTTTCTTCTAGATTTTTAAATTGGTTGGAGTATAGTTCTTTGTAGTATTCTATTATTATCCTTTTAATTTCAGTTGGTTCTTTTGTGGTGTCGCCTATTTCATTTACTATTTATGTTATCTTTTTTCTCCCTTAGTTAAATTTGCCAGTGGTTTGCCAATTTTGTTAATTTTTTTGAAGAACCAGCTTCTAATCTTGTTTATTTTTTCTATTATTTTTCTGTTTTCTGCTTCATTTATTTCTGCTCTGATCTTTATATTTCCTTACTTCTGGAGACGGTATCCTTTTTGTTGCTCTTTTTCTAATTGTTAAGGGTTGTTGGGTTAAGGTGTTGATTTCAGTTCTTTCTTTTTGATGTGTACATTAATTGCTATAAATTGACATCTGAGTACTGCTTTTGTTGTGTCCCAAAGGTTTGTGTATGTTGTTTTAATTCTCATTTGTTTCTAGGAATATTTTTATTTTACACTTTATTTCTTCAGTTACCCAGTGGTTCTTAAGCAGTGCATTCAGTCTCCGTGTATTTGTTTTTTGTTCTCCTTGTCTTCCTGCAGTTGATTTTTAATTTCATAGTATTGAGATCCAAGAAGATACTTTGTAGTATTTCAATGTTTTTAAATTTATTGAGGCTTGATTTGTAGCCTAACATAAGGTCTGTTCTGGAAAATGGTCTACATGCACTGGAAAAGAATCTATATTGTGTCTTTATTGGGTGGAGTGCTCTGTATATATCTATGAGGTCAAGTTGGTGGGTTGTATTGTTGAGATCTCCTGTATCTTTTTTGAGTTTGTTTTTTTTTTTTCTAGGTCTATCTTTCACTGAAAGTGAAAGTGGTGTGTTAAAGTCTCCTACTACCAGTATAGTATTGTCTAGTTCTCATTTCAATTTAGCTAATGTTTGCTTTATATATTTTGGAGCTTTTTCACTGGGTGAATAAATATTTATTATGGTTATGTCCTCTTGGTCTATTGACCCTTTTATCATCATATAATGCTCTTATGTTGGATTTTGCCTTGAAGTCTATTTTTTCAGAAATTAATATTGCCACTCTGCTCTTTTTTTGGTTTCCATTAGCTTGATATATATTTTTTCATCCTTTGATTTTTAATTTATTTTTATCTTTGTGTGTAAGGTGAGTCTCTATTACACAACATATTGTGAGTCTTTTTTTTTTTTTTTAATCTAATATGCCACTCTCTTTCCCTTGACTGATAAATTCAATCCTTCCAATTTAGTGTGATTTATGATAGGTATGATTTTACTTCAGTTATTCTCTTGTGTTTTTGTGTGGTGTTGATGGTTTCGTTGTTCTGAATATTTTTCTGTGCTCAGTTCATTTGTTATAAAGTTTTCTTTCTCTTTCCTTCATTACTGTTGATTTTGTGTTTACTATGACCTTGTGATTTTCTTCTTTCTTATTTTGGTCAGAAGGTTTATTCATTTTCTTTGTGCTAACCCTGTAGTAAATTCTTATATCCCTAAATTTGAAACAGTCTGTTTTATATTGACATCATCCTGATTTCCGCTCCATATGGAAGTTTTGTAATTTTGCCATTTATTCCCTCTCTTTGCTTTATAGTTGGTACTGTTTACAGATCAACTCCCGCAGTTCTCTACTTTCCATTTTGTAAGTTTATTTTAGAATTGAGAATTCTTTTTTCTGGGTTAGTTTCTGGGTGGTATTGACACATACCTTAATCTTAAATTGTTGTCTTCCATTGTTGGTTTTTGTTGAAAGGACTCCCTTTAGCATTTTTTATAACATGGGTCTAGGTTTTTCAAATTCCCTTAATTTCTGTTTGTCTGGGAATGTCCTAATTTCACTATCATATATGAGAGACAGTTTGGCTGGATATGTAATTCTTGGCTGGCAATTTTTTTCCTTCAAGATTTTGTGTATATCATCTCATTGATTTATTGCATACATGGTTTCTGCTGAGAAATCAGAGCTTAGTCCTACTGGTTACCCTTTGTGGGTAACATTTTTCTTTGTCTTTGGTTTTGGGACGTTTGATTATGCTTTGTCTTGGTGACTTTTTGTTGGGGTCCATTTTGGTTATCTATAGCATAGTGGCTAAGACACTTGCCTGCTAACCAGACAGCTGGCGGTTCAAACCCACCAGCCACTCCTCGGAAGGAAGGTTGGGCAATCCTACTTCCGTAGTGATACTGCCTGGGAAACCCAAGGAGGGGTCGCTATGAGTCGGGGCTGACTTGATGGCATATAACAACAACAACAACAACAACAGTACCACTCTAATAGAAATATACCACAAAGGGATGGCTTTAACAAACAGGGATTTATTCTCTTACAGTTAAGAGGCTAGAAGTCGAAATACAAGGTGCCAGCTCTAGGGGCTAGGTGAAGGCCTCTTGACCTTGGACTTCAGCTCTACCTCTTGCTCTCAGCCCACTGGAGCTGGAGGTGTCTCTTAACTTGGGCAAGTGCTGGCTGCTGAGACTGATAAACCCAAGATCAACAAGTAAAATGTCACAGTCTCAAGATTATTAAGCAAAACAGCAGGGTACAAGTTTAAGTCCAGAAACAGTACCAAGATTAGCAGACAATGTGACAGGAAACTGAGATGAATACTTGGCCAAATTCAGGATTCAGATGTGCCAAAAAATGCAAGACCTCAAAACCTCTCTGAAAATGTCTTTTTATATATTGGAAGTAGACCACATCCCTAAGCAGCTACTTAGCTGCTCACAGCAGATTCCACCATGAAGTTGATTACCAGTCTCATCATAAGGAATAATTATATCTAGCTGCCCAACCACTGAAAACTAGGTCCATCCAAGTTGACACATAACCTTAACTACCACAGGGTCTATCCTGTATGGAATTCTTTGAGCTTCTTGGATGGATATCTTTTCATCTTTCATGATATTGAGGAAGTTTTCTCCTAGTAAGTCTTCAACAATTTTTTTCTCTCTCTCTCTCTTTTTTATTTATTTCACCTTCTCTTGTTCTGGGATTCCAACCGGGTGTGTATTATTTCTTTTGATATCATCCCATATACATCTTAGGTTTTATTCATTTCTCTTCATTCTCTTTTCTGATTTTTCCTCTTATAAGCTGGTGTCAAGGGATTTGTCTTCTATTTGGGATATGCATTCTTCAGCCAATTTCA
Organism: Orycteropus afer afer; assembly: GCF_000298275.1. NCBI lineage: Eukaryota > Metazoa > Chordata > Mammalia > Tubulidentata > Orycteropodidae > Orycteropus > Orycteropus afer. The sequence goes on from NW_006921606.1 coordinate 20,141,743, forward strand.
TTCTACTCTTTTGTCCTTCCATTGTGTTATCCACCTCCATAATTTTGGTGTTCATCTTCTGAATATCTAATTATTATTTTTGTATGGTTTTCAATTGTTTATTCATTTTGTCATTTTGTTCTTGCATGATTTTCCTGATTTCTTCAAGGTTATTGTCTGTCTTTTCCTTACTTCTGTTTATGGTTTTCTTGAGTTCTTGGAAGGTTGTCTCTTTCTCTCTAATATCTTCTCAGATAGTTCTATTACCTATTCTTCCTCAGAGAGATTTCCTAGTTCTTTATTTTGGTCACTTGCTTCTGCTATGTCAACTTGTTTCTTTGTTTGAATTGAAGTTTTCTATTGACTAGACATTTTGAAATTGTTTTTATTTGTGCATTGTATGTTGGTTTGTTTCACCCTGGCTTTATGTTTTTCTTAGTTTCAATATGTCCAGATGAATGTGGCAAGTGTGCTTCTTTGGTTGTTAACTCAGCAGTGCTGGGGTGCTTCCCAGCTATCTCTGCTTTGGTGGAATAACTGATGGGAATGTGGGTGTGGATCTCTGTTTGAAATGAAGAGAAACTGCAGTTGGGATGAGCAGGTGTTGTCCACTGAATATTGTTGATCATGTGGTGCAGTCGTTGACAGTTATGCTTGTCCATTAGGTAAGGTGGTCAGTGCTATAGATATGGCTGACCAGTGGAGAGTTAATGTTCTCCTCTTATTGGATGGAGCAAAAAGAAAAGAAAATAAAAGGTGGGGGAGAAGAACAGAAGGAAAAAGAAAATAGAATAAAAATAAAAAATAAACAATATAGAAAAAAGGGGGGATTGTGGAGCTGAAAGATTGGTAAAAATGTAAGAAGATGAAGAGGAAGAGGGAGAAATATACAGGTAAAAAAGGAGAATAATTGGGAAAGAGATAATAGGAAAAATAAGGAATCTGAGGAGGAGGCATTTTTGTAATTATCGTCAGCCAGCAGCCCTGGGAGCAGGCATGTGTAATGGAAACCACTGATCCACTGGGGTGTGTGTCCACAAAAGTGAAAGGAGCCAGACACTAGTGGAGTCTTCCAATAGAAAAGGATGTAAGTGTAAGCCTCTTGTGCTCAGCTAGAGTAAGATCAGCCAGTGACATATATGTAAGAAGGGATAGCCACAGCTTCTGGGTTTGTCTGTTTGGAGTGGGTTGCTGTGGCTAGCTATGGGACTTCCTTGGCCACTGATTTGGTGGTGGGCAGGGAGGTTTTGCCCCTATTCACTGTACTTTTAGGAGCAGAGAATGTGGCTCACTAGTCACAATTCATTGGAGTGGATTGTGCCACTGGAGTGGATTGTGCCACTGGAGTGGCACCCTTCTGGGGCATACACAGCATTTAACAAGCTCCCACCCAGACTGAAGTGAAAGGAAGTCCTGATACTGTCTTTTCTAACCACCCCAACACAGACCTTTCTGTTCTCAGAGGGAGATGCTTGACATGATAGAACTCCCCTGAGAGAGGAGGCTGCAGAGTTGTGCCTCTTGTGTTCAGTGTGAAAAATTTCTCTCAATCCCTTAGGCACCTAGCAAGTGAGTTTCAGCCCCTCATGCAGTCTGCTAGAGGTGGAGGTGTTCAGAGGTCAGGATTGGTGAGGATGGGGCTTCTCTAGCCACCGCGTCTGTGGCTGCAGAAAGAGTATTTACCCCTATGTGCAGAGAAGATGTGTGCTTGTTAGATCAGAGAGTGTATTTCTCCTATTTTTATTCCTTGACATGGGTGTGGCACCTTTTTGGCTACCAAACCAAACCAAACTCAGTGCCATCAAGTCAATCCCGACTCATAGCAACCCCTCCTTGGGTTTCCAAGGTGGTATCTCTATGGAAGTAGATTGCCCACTCTTCCTTCCAAAGAGTGGCTGGTGGGTTTTAACCGGTCAAATCAGCCATTTATCTAGCTTTTACCCAGATTCAATCCAGCAAGAGGTTGACCTGAGCCCAGTTTCTTCAATCGCTCCAACACAGGTTTTTCTCCAGCCCAAACCCGCTTCTGCCAATGATGAGTTATTTGATTCCTTTTCTCACTCCCTTCTCTCACCGTGGCTGCCTGTGCCACTGTAACTCTGACCCACTTCCCTACACATTCCTCTCTCCCAGCTCCTGTACATCTATTACCAAAAAAAAAAATAAATAAAATAAACCAACAAAAACCACAACTCAAACCCACTGCGGTACATCTACTGCTCACCTTGAATTCCTCTTGATCTGTCTACACTGTTTCATTAAAGCCATATGGATCCTGTGGATTTTTTTTTTTTTTTTTCATCATCAGCATCTGATGTCTCTGTTTACTATGTCCATGCTTTGGCGGGTCCTGGCCTTTTCTCTCCCTCGAGTCACTAATCTCTTGCTCCATTTCCATTTCCAATCAGCACACAATCTATTTCTTTATCTTCTCATTTGATGCTCAGAATTCTGAGATCGTTATTTGTATCTGCTTCACTCAGTTTTTTCAGACCTTTGTTGCAGAAGGATTGGATGGAGTGTGTTAGCAGGATGCCATCATGTTTCCTCCTCTGCTAGAGACAGTCTGTTTTTTTTTCAAACTTATCTGTGTTTTCCAATTTTCTACAATGAGCTTGGATTACTTGTGTGGTTAAAGAAATACAGGAAGGAAAGAAGAAAGGAGAAGTACCAGGAGCTGACCAGAACAGGAGTGAGGGGTGAAGATGTGTGGAAGTCCAGCTCAGGGAGGCATCTGGCACAAGCTGGAGGCTCTGTTGCCCTTCCAGCCAAGTGGAAACACACACCTTCTCCTTTTTGGGCCCTACTACCTGTGCTATCAGAGGCACATTCTGATCCTCACTTCACTCTTCAGGGAGCACTGTAGCCTTGGAGACTCCTAAGGGCTGCAAGCCAGGTGGGCTGTTCTTCTAACCTTCCAGTTCAGCAGCTGGGTAGAGAAGAGGAGGCCAGAGCTCAGCTTGTTTGCCCTAACTAAGCAGATTATACTTTTATTAGACACAAACCTAGAAAAAAGACCCTCAACCTGGGGAAATATTTCTATTTAGAGCTGGGAAACTAGGCCATGTGTGAGACCAGTGACCTACATTTCCTGGTATAAAAATTTAAGATGAAACAGCCGTTGTCACCATGGCATATGAGAGCTGAAACCTTATCAAAGGGTGAGAAAAGGAGAAAGGGAGGAAGAAAGAGAGGGAGGTAGGGAATTCTAAAAAGCTTCCATGTTTGAAATGTTTTTTTCTTTTTTTTTTTTGCCAAGCTAACAAAACCTAATAATGGGAGAAAAATGAGTATCTTAGCTGTATCTATTTTCCTGAAAAAAGCAGTGTTTGCTAACTAGAGACTTCCTCAGCGGGTAAAAAATCCGTTTCCCACTCAGAGGCCTGTTAGAAAAATGACAGCCTCTCCACGCCCCTGCCAGCCGCCCACAAAGATGAATCTTGATGTTTGTCCTGGCTGCAACTGTTTACTTTTTGTAATAGACTTCTGAGAAACAGTTTGCTTGATCTCATTGATCCATCTCTTTAGAGTGGACCCTGTGGAGCATCTAAGGTTAATAGGCTCTTGGGGCCTGAATTTCCATAAATCTTGGTGGTGGGGCTGAGTGGCTGTCCAGAGGAAAAATAATCTAATGATAGTCATGTCTGACGTTTCTTGTCATCTGCAGCTGCTTCATCATGGAGCCCAGACAGTCAGGGCCAATATTTGCAGGATAATTGATGGAATGCACACCCAGGACTTGTGACCATTTTGTTCATCTTCAATTCATAATAGGATTCTCTGTAATGGCTAAAATGTGGAGGCAAAGAGATCACTGAATTCATATCTGTGATACCAACCAACCAGTTGTCACTGAGTGGATTTTGACTCATAGTGACCCCATCGTGTCAGGGTAGAATTGTGCTCCATAGGGTTTTCAGTGGCTGATTTTTCAGAAACCTATTGCCAGACTTTTCTTCCAAAGCACCTTTGGGTGAACTCGAACCTCCAACCTTTTGGTTAGCAGCCAAGCTCATAAACTGTTTGCATCACCCAGGAGGAATTCCATATAGGTGGTAGATATTTCTAATAGTCCTCAATTTCTGGTCCTCCCCTCATTTTGTGTTCACTGAGCAATTGCAATTTCCTATGTCAGTGCGTCAACTCATTGTAATGTTGCAGAAGTAACCTGTATTGTTTATAGGCATAAGCATTGAAACTCTGATTCCAGACCTGTCTGCCCTCTGTCCTTTCCTCCTAACTACAGAAAACCCAGCAATCTCATGCTGAAAAGTCAACATCATAAAAAGGCAGAGCTTCTATCAGACTGGGTGCCAGAGTGAGAACAACATGGAGAACCACCTCCCTGATCCCAATCCAGGTTGGACAGGTACTGTGAGCAAGAAAATATCTTTTTGTTTGTTGATTTAAGTCACTGAATTTGGAGATGGCTTGTAAGCCTATCCTGATAGATTTAGTATCGTATCAACTCATTCTTGGAACCAAACCAAATCAAAACAAAACAACACAAAAACCCAAATGATGGCCTAATGTGGAAGGTTGCTAGAAATGTAGCTGGGCATAGAATAGACAAGGAGCTGCTGGGTCAGAGTGGTATGGCATAAATAGTTAACATGCTGGGCTGTTAATCTAAAGGTTAGAAGTTTGAATCCACCCAGAGGTACCTTGGAGGAAATGCTTGTCAGTCTGCTTCCGAAAAACAATCATTGAAAACTCTATGGAACACAGTTCTACTCTGACTCATATGAGGTTGCATGAGTTGAAATTGACTCAAGTGCAACTGGTTTACTAGTTAACACAGATATGGTCTCTCCTCTCCTGGAGCTTACTGGGGAATAGAGGGAATTCACATGTACTGAGGTATGTTAGAGGGTATTCTGGTGGTGCAATGGTTAAAGTGTTTGGCTGCTAACCAAAAAGTTGGAGGTTTGAACCTACCAGCTGCTCCATGAGAGATAGATGAGCCAGTTTGCTTCTGTAAATATTTATAGTTATGGCAACCCTGTAGGGGATGTTCTACTCTGTCCTATAGGGTCAGTATGAGTTGGAATCAACATGATGGCAGTGGGTTGTTTTTTTTTTTTTTTTGGTATAAGTGTCTTGTGACTGGTATAACAAATCATCACAAACCTGGTAACTTAAAACAATAGGAGTTTCTTCTCTTACACTTTTAAAGGACAGAAGTCTGAGACCAAGATACTGGCAGGACCATGCTCCCTCCAAAGATTCTAGTAGAGAATCCTTCCTTGCCTCTCCCAGGTTCTGGTCATTCCAAGAATTCCTTGTGGCTGTATCACTCCAATCTCTGCCTCCATGGTCACATCACCTTCTCCTCTCTGTCTCAAGCCTCCTGCCTTTCTCTTATGAAGATACTCATTATTGGATTCCTGGGTCCACACAGATAATCCAGTCTGGTCACATTTTGAGATCCTTAACTTAATTACATACACAAAGACCCTTTTTCTAAATAAGGTCACATTCACAGACCAAGCAGTTTATGTCCATGTTTTACATGATTTATTCTCCCAGTCAATCTCTGAGGTAGTTATGATTGTATTCTCCTCCCCTTTTTAAAATTATGATTTGAGAGAAAATTTACAAAGCAAATTCACTTTCTATACAGCAGTTCACATACACTTTGCCTCATGACATTGACTGCAATTTCCCACAATGCAACAGCTCCTCTCCCACTTCTTCCCCATAGTTACTTCCCCCGTGTGTCCTTCCTTCCCATATACTCCTGCCCCCCACTCCAAGCTGTCTCCCTGTGCATACACAGCCTTTCTATTTTCCCATGACTGATCTCTCCAAGGAGTGTATCTACCTAATGTAAACTTTCAGCTTGTCTGCTTGTCTCTTGTTTGGCTGGAAGCCACAGGAGTGGGTTCAATTCCAGACCTGAAGGGCAACTAGGGGCCATAGTCTCAGTGGTTCCATCAGGCTCTATCAGACCAGAAAACCTGGTCACCCCCCCCTTTTTTTTTAATGATTCTGAGTTTTGTTCCATATTATTCTCCCACTCTATCCAGGATCTCCTACATAGATCTCCCTCTGAATGGTTGACAGTGGTAGCTGGGCACCATGTGGTTCTTCTTGTCTCATAGTCCTATAGGCTGAGGATTGCATGGTGAATTGTACTCATTTTAAAGAAAGTGGCACTGAGTTTCAGTAGCATTAACTAACTTGTCCAAGGTCACACAAGAGTGGGAGTCAGGAGTTATATCCAGGTTTTGTTCCTCACTCACTGCCATCAAGTTGATTCCAACTCATAGCGACCCTCATTGAGTTTCCAAGGCTGTAAATCTTTCTTCCGTGGAGTGGCTAGTGGGTTAGAACCACTGACCTTTGGGTTAGCACTCAAGTGCCTTAACTGCCACACCACCAGAGCTCCTTGGTTTTATTCCGAAACCTGTGGAATTTCCTTAATGCTATAGATAAATAGATAGATATCCAAAACCAAAAAAACAAACCCATTATAGTCAAGTTGATTCCAACTCATAGCAACCCTATATGACATAGTACAACTGCCCCCATAGGGTTTCTAAGGCTGTAAATCTTAACTGAAGCAGACTGCTTTATCTTTCTCCCACTGGAGAAAGATGGTGGGTTCAAACCACTGACCTTTTGGTTAGTAACCAAATGCTTTAACTGCTACACCACCAAAGCTCCTAGAGATATCAAAAGGTGTGCCATTTTCTCTAAATCCTTGTTGCTTAAAATTTATTTCTGGAACTCTTCTTCTGAAACACTTTATAAGCCAAACAAGAAAAATCTACTTGCTTGCATTATTGCTATGGTTTTGTGTGAATGTGTTTTCAGTCAGGTTTATGTTCATATGATCTAGTTTCCAGATTAAATTCTGCTTACAGTGAACAGGCCTCATCATTCAATGAATCATAGCCTATAGTTTCCTCAAAGCACTAAATATTTGAGCATCAATTGTTATGTGCTGTCGGGCTGGACCCTATGCATAGCAACCCCTCCTTGGGTTTCTGAGGTGATATCACTACAGAAGTAGATTGCCCAACCTTCCGTCTGAGGAGTGGCTGGTGGGTTTAAACCTCTAGCCTTCTGATTAGCAGTCAAGTGCCTTAGGAACTACACTACCAGAGCTCCCATTAACCTGGTTAAATTCAGTTGAAGGCTTTGCTATCCAATGGAGAGGGCTTGGTAGAGGAAAAATGATGTGAAAGGCCTCTAGTATAAAATGGATGGTCACATGGGTGAATTCCCTCTGCTATGTCTTATGATGTGTAGGAAACATGCAGGTTTGGCTCTTAACTGGTGAAAAATATGTCTTTCTTCTCCCCATTGAGTTGTTCTCAGTCTGAACCTTATCTTATTTGTTCTTTGTCCAACAGCCATCTCCTTTTGTCTCCTTTGAGGGAAATACCCCTTCCTCTTCTTGCTAAAGGGCATAACATCTGGAAAGGCAGGGTCAATCTGTAACATGGTTGGAGCAATTGCTGACCTCCTAGGGATTTAGAACAGAATGATAAAAACCAGCTATGATATACCAGCTGTGCCTGGAACTGCCAATTGCTGGGCTCCCTTCACAGAAATCAGTGCCTTTATCTGGGCCTTCTATTACCTACAGCCAGTAGCATACTTCCTAGAAAACAGAAATTATAGCATAAAGTAACTTTTATTGAGTGTGTGCTAGGGACTTTTCATAGATTATCTCATCTAATCCTCACAACAATGCTAGGAATTAGGTACTGTTATTACTGTCATCTCGGTGATAAGGAAACCAAGGTACAGAGAGGTTAAATGATGTACCCAAGGGCACACAGTAAGGGTAATAAAAGCAGAATTTGAACTCAGAGCCCATTTGCTTAAAGACTATACTAGACTGTCTCTCAGTTGAATGAGCATCTGGGAATCTTTTTTTTTCTCTCTCCCACAGTCCCCTTGGCCCTTTTTGAGAGTGTTTAATCTGTCAAACAAACCACTTTCTTGTTAATATCTACTCCCTTCTGTGGTAAAGTTGGGGACATTGGTGGTCCAGTGGTAGAATTCTCACCTTCCATGTGGGAGACTTGGGTTTGATACCTGCCCAGTGCACCTCATGCACAGCCAGCCCCTGTCTATCAGTGGAGGCTTGTGTGTTGCTGTGATGCTGAACCAGTTTAAACTGAGCTTCTAAAGTAAGATGGACTAAGAGGAAAGGCCTGGTGATCTACTTCTGAAAATCAGCCAATGAAAATCCTGTGGATCACAATGATCCAATACATGACCAATGATGGGGATAGTGCAGGACTAGCCAATGTTTCATTCCATTGTGTATGGGTCACCATGAGTTGGGGCCTACTTGATAGCAACCAACAATAGCATTTATGGTAAAGGAGTATGTCAGACTGGGTTCTCTAGAGAAACAAAACCAGTAACGCTTATATATAGAGAGAAAGAGAAATTTATCTTAGGAAAATGGCTCACACACTTACAGAAGCTGGTAAGTCCAAAGTTCTTGGATCAAACGTCAAGCTGGAGGCTTTTCCCAACTCTCGCAGCTGCAGGGGCTGAAGAGCTCAAGGTTAGCAGGCAGTATACTGGCTGTTGACTCCAACAAATAACGAATCCAAGATATCCAGGCTGAATGGTGGATTGTTCGCTCACGGACAGTTGTAGGCAGCACAACAGAATCCCGATCCACAGAAGAGTGTCTCTTTTTTCAGGATGTCCATAAATATACTGGAAGCAGGCCACAGCCCTAGGGAAGCCCCCTTTCAATGGATTGGCTGCTCAAAACATATACATCTGATCCTGCCACTAGAAAAACTCACATCACAATTGCTTAAACCACACAGAATTGTGGTCCAGCCAAGTTGACACACAGCTTCAACTATCACAAAGAGTGAGGGAAATGGAATATCTCATGGTAACATCTGCTTTGTCAGTTCTTCCTGCAGCTGAAAAGGCAGTTCTCCTAGGTAAGTGACCTGAGTCCTTAGGACTTTGGGCACAGAGCAGATGTTATCTCATTGGAAAGAGGGTATCATATTTTATATTTGGGAGGAAGGAGTATTTTGAATGCCTTCCTTCTTTTGGAACACTGAACTGAGAAGGATCTTTTCAGACTCTGACCAATTAGTCATGTCTGCAAGAGACTTGGGCAGGATGAGAGGTACTGTGCCATGTGTTTGCCCTTCTTGCCATGGTGAATAGTGGGCCATTAAACCCAGTGGAAGGGTTTAATTGCTATATTGGGTGGTGGTGGAAGGAACTACTTCAAGTTAATTTTGCCTTGGATATCACCCCTTGAGAGAAAAAGGAGAATGTGTATTTGGCATGTGTGACATAAGTGGCAAGAAGAGAGCACCTATTTGAGATGATTTTCTGCATCTCTTGCCATACTAATTACAATATTAAATTGGCAAGGAAACTCTGCCACCATAGGGAAAGGGTAAGCTTTGTTATATTGGGTTGCCATAGAGTCAGCTCCAGCTCCTGGGGACTTTACATACAACAGAATAAAACATTGCCTGCTTTTGCACAATCTTCATGATTGTTGGTATGTCTGAGTGCCTTCCAACCAGGGGCTTATCTTTCAGCACTCTGTTGTTGTTGTTATGTGCCTTTGAGTTGGCCCTGACTCCTAGCGACCCCTCCTTGGGTTTCCGAGGCAGTATCACTATGGAAGTAGATTGCCCAACCTTCCTTCTGAGGAGTGACTGGTGGGTTTGCCTTGGATATCACACAGTTCTACTCTGACATACATGAGGTCACCATGAGTCAGTTGACTTGAAAGCAGCTGGTTTGGTTTTTGATTTAGGATTCAATGTACCTGTTAAAGGAGGCCGCAGCACCTCCTGGAGACTCGTCCAGGCTTCTACATTTTTTTTTTTTTTTTTTAATGAAGTGCCAACCTGTCTTTCTATTTCCTTCTTTGGCTCCCTTTCTGCTCAAGGGATCTTGGAAAAATTATGAAGTGATTGATGCTTTTCTTCCTATCTTTTCTTTTTGGTCCTATTTGCTCTTTGTGGAAACTCTCCAAGAGTCTTTAATGGGAGATTTTCAGTTTCTGAGTACCTCCAACGAATCAGGCAGGCCAACCTGGGCAATTCATCAATTTATAGTCACATTAACATTCATCTTAATTCTCTCAGTAAGTCTCTATGCTATTTAAAAAATAGGAAACACTGAGGCTTGGGAAGTTAAGTAATTTTGTTAGTTTTCTTCAGGGGGAGAAACTGCATTCAACTCAGGTCTGAAGTCTGACTGGAGCGGCTTCCCATAGGCTGCTGCTCTATGCTTCCATTACATCTGCTTTCAGACAGATGTATTTTTTTCAACACTTATGGTTTTTTGTTTCATTGTTTTTTGTTTCATTTTATTATGTATATATATATATATATATATATATATATATATATATATAACTTTGCTGTTTTAAGCAATTTTAACTGCATGATTCAGTGAGATTAATTACATTCATCATGTTATACTGCCATCACCACTATGAATTTCCAAAAGTTTGACATCACTCCAAACAGAAACTCAGTGCCCCATCCACAGTAACTCCCATTCCCTCCTCTCCCATCACCCTGGGGCCCTGGTAACACTAATGAACTTTTGTATCTGTGCAATTACCTATTCTAGACAGTTAATATAAGTGGAATCATACAATATTTGTCCTTTTGTGTCTGATTTAATTCACTCAGTGTAAATTAACTCAATATTTTCAAGGTTCATCCATGTTATAGCATGTATCAAAATTGCATTTCTTTTTGTGGATGAATACTATTACATTACTCTTCCAATAGCAGTCAAGAAATCAGATGATGTATTGCACTGGGTAAATCTGCTGCAAAAGACCTTTTTAAAGTGCTAAAGAGCAAGGATGTAGTTTTGAAGACTAAGTTGCACCTGACCCAAGCCATAGTCTTGTCAAACACCTCGTATGCATGTGAAAGCTGGACAATGAATAAGGAAGACTTGAAGAATAATTGATTTGTTTGAATTGTGGTGTTGGTGAAGAATACTGAAAATATCAGTGATTACCAAAAGAACAAACAAATCTGTCTTGGAAGAAGAACAGCCAGAATGCTCCTTAAAAGCAAGGATGACTTCACTTCATCTCACGTACTGGGACTATCCTTGGAGAAGAATGTCATGCTTGGTGTTCTGATTACCTAGTACCACTCTGACAAGAATATACCACAAACGGGATGGCTTGAACAAACAGGAGTTTATTCTCTTACAGTTTGGGAGGCTAGAAGTCCTAGTTCAAAGTGCCAGGCTCTAGGGGCTGGGTGAAAGCCCCTCAACCTTGGGCTTCAGCTCTGCCTCTTGCTCCCAGCCCACTGAAGCTAGAAGCATCTCTTCACTCAGGCAGCTACTGGCTACTGAGGCTGACAAGCCCAAGATTGACAAATAAAATGGCACAGTCCCAATGTTACCAAACCACATGGCAGGCCATTAATTCAAGCCCATTGAAAATCCCCAGGTCAGCAGAACATGGCAGGTTGCTGAGCAATGACATGGCTACATGCAGGGTTGAAGCATGCCATAAGCAACAGACCATTCCCAAAACTGCTTCTTATATATGGGAAGCAGACCCCATCCTAAAGCAGTTACTCAGCTGCTCCAGTACATTCCACCATGGAGTTAATTACCAGTCTTACCATGGGGAATAACTATATTCAGCTGCCCAGCCACTCAACCAGGCCTAGCCAAGTTGACATACAAACTTAACTACTACACTCAGTAAAGTAGGAGGGTAAGCGGAAAACAGGAAGACCCTAAGCAAGATGGATTGACACAGTGGCTGCAATGATGGGCTCAAGCAGAGCAAAAATTTTGAGGATGGTGCAAGACCAGGCAGTGTTTTGTTCTATTGTACATAGGGTCACTATGAGTCAGAGCTGACTTGATGGTACCTAACACAACAACATAACAACTATTCCATTGTATAGATAGACTGTATTTTGTTTATCCATTCATCTGTTGATGAACACTTGGGTCATTTTTACCTTTTGGCTATTCTGAACAGTGCAGAGCTACAATGAATATTGGTACACGTGTATCTTTTTGCATTCCTGTTTTTAATTTTCCTGAGTATATACCTAGGGATAGAATTGCTGGACCATATGGCAATTCAATGTTTAACTTTTTGAAGAAACACAGAACTGTTTTTCCACAGTGATGGCACCATTGTACATGACCTGATGACATAATGGTTAAGTGCTTAGAAGGTTGGTTGTTCAAACTCACCAGCCACACTGCAAAATAAAGATGAGGCAGTTGGCTTTCACAAAGATTTCCAGCCTTATAAATCCTGTGAGGCAGTTCTACTTTGTCCTATAGGTTCTACAGGAGGCAGAATTGATTCAACAGCAACAGGTATATGTCATATATAGATATAGATGTATCAGCATATATATAATATAGATTATATATCTATATATCTATAGCTAGGAGCTCTGGTAGCATAGTGGCTAAAGCACTTGACTGCTAACCAGAAGGCTGGCGGTTCAAACCCACCAGCCACTCCTCGGAAGGAAGGTTGGGCAATCCTACTTCTGTAGTGATACTGCCTCGGAAACCCAAGGAGGGGTCGCTATGAGTCAGGGCCGACTCGACGGCAAACAACAACAACAACAACATATCTATAGCTACATCTACATCTATCTGTCTATCTATCTATCATTTATCTATCTACATCAGCAGAGCACAAGGGTTCCAGTTTCTCCACATCCTCTTCCACACTTGTTATTTACTGTTTTTCTGATAGCAGCCATCCTGATTGATGTGGGTTGAACCATTATCTTTTGTTTAGTTGATTTCCTATTCCAGCATCTTCCCAGATAGCAGAGTGTAGCCTTTTAAAATATAAACTCCATCGTACCCCTTTGTCATAAAATTATTTATGGCTCCCCATCGCTTTCCTGACAGAACCCAACTCCTTAGTGTCATCTCTCAGGCCTGATTGAGCCTTTGCTTCTCACTCCCTGCATTGTGTTCCGTACATGCCCCATCTCTACCAATTACACCCACAGAATGACTGGTAGCTGGTAGAACTTACCTGACTCTCTTTGACCACAATGCCTTTGCCCTTGACAGTCTCTCTTACTTATAATGGGCAAGTTTTGCTCATCCTTGAAGACTCAGCTGGAGTGTTCTTCCTCTGGAAAGCCATTCTTGTTGCAGTTACCCATTTGCCCTGGGCCACAAGGAGCAGGACCATCCTTAGAGCAAGATGTCTGGGGCCACTGTCCAGGGTCCCATGCTATAAAGGGCCCTCCTCTAGGTGGGCTTCTGGCCATCTAGCACTTTTACTCTGTCATCTAAACCATGCTTTGGGTGTCAACACCTAAGAATTATCTGCCAGATGGCCTCCTGCTTGCTTACAGGGCTTGAGCAGTATGCTTGCTCACCCAGAGCAGAGGAATGACCAAGTGAGGTCATTTTTAGGGAACATGAAGGGTGTAAGGAAGAGCCTTGATGTGCAGTGGTTAAAGTCATTGGCTGCTAACCAAAAGGTCAGTGATTTGAACCCACTAGCCACTCCATGGGAGAAAGGTGTGGCAATGTGTTTCCATAAAGATTTATAGCCTTGGAAACCTTATAAGTTTGCTATGTATGGAGATTCACTCAATGGCAATGGATTTTTTGTTTTGGTAGGGTGTGAACAGAGAGATAAAGATGGCCGCTTGTGAGCTTTTAAGACACCAGTGACTACTTACCAAAGTAGGGTGTAGAAACATGTTTTTGTGTACTATGTTATGCCAATTGAGCTTGATGTCTCCCGTGAATATGGTTCTGAGGCCATAGGCCCAAAAATTCACTCCCTCAAGGTATTTGGTTGTGACTAAGAAGTTAACTATGCCCCCTGTTAGCTCTGTTACATATATGGACATTTTTATAGCACATACAAATACATACGTAGAAATATCGTCTGCCAAAACTATGTATATGGTGATAGATATATTTCCTATTCACCAACCCATACCTGATCATCTTGCTTGTCTACCTATGTATCCACCCATAGATTAATGTTTGTTATTACTGATAATGCAGTATCGTGTGCAATAGTATTTACCTTTGTTGTCTGTATCTCTTGTGCACCTCTCTGTGTCTTTCTTTTCCTTAGTGATATTGTACTGGTCACACATTTTTGGTATACTGCCTTTTCCTTCACCTAAACCAATACATGTCTCTTACCTAACTAGCAATCTTCTCTCCTCTCCCCACTCATTCCTGGTAACCAAAAAAGAAAGTTTCCTTCCATGTGTAAACCTTTCCTTGACTTTTTATAATAGTGGACTCATACAATATTTGTCCTTCTGTGATTGACTTATTTCACTCAGCATAATGTCCTCCAAGTTCATCCATGTTCTGAGATGTTTCACAGATTCTTCATTATTCTTTAATGTTGCATAGTATTCTATTGTGTGTATGTACCATAGTTTATCTATTCATCCATTGATGGGTACTTAGGTTGTTTTCATCTCTCTGATACTGTAAATAGTGTTGCAATAAACATGGGTGTGTAAATATCTGTTTGTGTCCTGGTTCTTACTTTCTTAGGATATGTATCTAGGGGTGGGATTGCTGGATCAAATGGTATATCTATTTCCAAGTTTTTCTACTTTTTCTACAGCAGTTGTACCATTTTACAGTCCCACCAGCAGTGTATGAGAGTTTGAGTTTCTCCAAACACTTGCCAACACTTGCTTTGTGTCTTATTGAACTTTGCTATTCTTGCTGGGGTAAAATGATACCTCATTGTTGTTTTGATTTGCAGCTCTCTAAAGGCTACTGATCGTGAACATTTTTTTGTGTTTCTTGGCTGCCTGTCTTCCTTGGTGAAGTGTTTGTTCATGTCTTCTGTCCATTTTTTTAAAAATTGGATTGTCTTTTTGATGTTGAGGTGTTGAAGTTTTCTATAAATTTTAGAGATAAGTCCCTTGTGAGATATGTTACTTCCCAATGTATTTTTTTCCCAATCTGTGTTGTTGTTGTTGTTATGTGCCATCGAGTCAGACCCGACTCAGCGACCCCTCCTTGGGTTTCCAAGGCAGTATCACTACAGAAGTAGATTGTCCAACCTTTCTTCCGAGGAGTGGATGGTGATTTGAACTGCCAGCCTTCTGGTTAGCAGTCAAGTGCCTTAGGCACTATGTTTTACTCTTTTGGAGAAGTCTTTTGATGTGCAAAACAATTTAATTTTTAGAAGGTCTCAGTCATCTAGTTTATCTTCAACTGTTCGTTCCTTTTTAGTTATGTTTGGTATCTATTTATGCCATAAAATAGGGGCCCTAAGTTTGTCCCTATATTTTCTTCAAAGATCTTTATAGTTTCAGATTTTACATTTAGGTCTTTGATCCATCTTAAGTTAGTTTTTGCATATGGTGTGAGGTATGGATCTTGTTTCATTTTCCTGCAAATGGATATCCAGTTTTGCCAGCACCATTTGTTAAAGAGACTGTCTCTTCCCCATTTAATGGGTTTCAGCCCTTTGTCAAAGATCAGCTATCCCTAGGCCAGCACCATTTATTGATTAGTCCTCTTTTCCTGGAAATGCTAGCTCTGTTATAAATCAATTTTCCATATATGAGAAGGTTTATTTCTGGCTCTCTGTTCTGTTTACTTGTCTTTTTGTCCACTTTATGCTAACATCATATTGCTTCCATTTTTGGTATCTTGTAACGTAAATCCTTTGCTGAATAGGAAAATTAATAATTTTAATTTTAAGGTTTTTCTTACCCACAAAACCAAGTATTAACCATAAATTGCCTGACCCAAACTGCAAAAGCCAGAAACTGCTCCATAGCAATGTAAATTTGTCTTATCCTACTTGCCTGCTAACCAGACGGCTGGCGGTTCAATCCCACCAGCCGCTCCTCGGAAGGAAGGTTGGGCAATCCTACTTCCGTAGTGATACTGCCTTGGAAACCCAAGGAGGGGTCGCTATGAGTCGGA
>NW_006921606.1:20158425-20164981 GCF_000298275.1 Orycteropus afer afer
ATATACTGTTCCAAATATATATATATATTTTAAAATTTTTATTGTGATTTGGGTGAAAGTTTACAGAGCAAATTCATTTCCACACAACAGCTAATGTACACTTTATCTCATGACATTGACTGCAATTTCCCACAATGCAACAGCTCTTCTCCCACTTCCTCCCCATAGTTACCTCTTCCCTGTGTCCTTCCCTTCCATGCACTCCTGCCCCCTGAACGGTCTTCCTGTGCATACACAGCCTTTCTATTCACCCATGATTGATCTCTCCAAAGAATGTATCTACCTAAAGTATGTAGCTGGTATGCCTGTCTTTTGTTTGGCTGGAAGCCACAGGAGTGGGTCAATTCCAGACCTGAAGGGCAGCTAGGGGTCATGTCTCAGTGGTTCCATTAGGCTCTATGAAACCTGCAAACTTGGTCCTTTTTTTTAAAATGATTTTGAGTTTTCTGCCACATTCTTCTCTCACTCTTTCCAGAATCTTCTATGTAGATCCCCCTCCTAGTGGTTGACAGTGGTAGCTGGGCATCATCTAGTTCTTCCAGTCTCATGGTCATATAGGCTGAAGATCACATGGTGTACCAGTCACTTGGACTAATTGTTTTCATCCGTCTTTGGTTTTATTCATTCTTCTTTGCTCTGTACAAGGAAAGACCCAACGTTGAATCTATATGGCTGCTTGCAAGCTTTTAAGGTCCCAGTCACTGCTCACCAAAGTAGGATGTGGAACAATGTTTTTGTATTGTATGTTATGTCAATTGAGCTCGATATCCCCTAGGACTATGGTCCCAAGCCCACAGGTCCAACTACTTACTCCCTCTGGGTAGCTTGCTGTGGCCAAGTGACTACAACCTTGTCCCTTGTCAGTTGTACTATGTACCTGGAAATTCTTAAGAACATACAAATACACTGTCTGAAATACACTGAAACATTGTCTGCCAACCCTATACATGGTCTTGGACTTGCTTTCCCCTGCATAGATATACCTAATAGTTCAGACTGTCCACCCATCTATCCACCTATATATCAATGTTTGCCTTCACTAACAACGCAGTACGGATGTGCAAAAGTGTTCATCTTTGTTGTCTGCACCTCCCATGAAACTCTCTATGTCTTCCTCTTCCTCAATGCCACCGTGTTGATCAATCACATATGGTACATTGCCCTTCTCTTCACCCAAATCAATACTTGTCTCTACATATCTAACAGTGTTCTCTCCCCTCCCCTCCCACCCCTGGTAACCAACAAAGAAAATTCCTTGCATACAGAAACCTTTCCTTGACTCTCTACAACAACAGACTAACTAATACAATATTGTATTCTACATTATTCTTTAGGGTTGCATACTATTCCATTGTGTGTATGTACCATAGTTTGTACAAAGCAGCTTTGACTACTGTGGCTGTATAGTGGGTTTTGAGATCCAGGAGTGTGAGACTTCCTACTTTACTCTTCTTCTTCAATAATGCTTTGCTTATCCAAGGTCTCTTTCCTTTCCATATAAAGTTAGTGATCATTTTTTCCATATCCCTAAAGAATGTTGATGGGATCTGGATTGGGATTGCATTGAATGTATAGATTGCTTTGGATAGAATTGACATTTTCACAATGTTCAATCTATCCATAAGCATGATACGTTCTTCCGTTTATTTAGTTCTTTTATAGTTTCTTGAAGTAGTGTTTTATAGTTTTCTTTGTATAGGCCTTTTGTGTCTCTGGTAAGATTTTATTTTTTTGGTAGCTCTTGTAAATGGTATTGATTTCCTTATTTCTTTTTCAGCAATCTCTTTGCTTATATAGAGGAATCCAACCGATTTTTGGATGTTCATCTTGTATCCTGCCACTATGCTAAATCTCTCAATTAGTTTCAGTAGATTTTTTTTTTTTTTTTTTACTGAGTCTCTTGGCTTTTCTAGGTATAGGATCATATCATCAACAAATAGGGATAGCTTGACTTCTTCCTTACCAATTTGGATGCCTTTATTTCCCTTTCTTGCCTTATTGCCCTGGCTAGGACTTCCAATACAATGTTGCATAGAAGTGGTGATAGAGGGCATCCTTGTCTGGTTCCTGTTTGCAAGGGAATGGTTTCAGCTTCTCTCCATTGAGAATGATGTTGGCTGTTGGTTTTGCATATACGCCCTTTATTATATTGAGGATTAAAATTATGTTTTTGAGCAGTTTTTGCTGACATATGTAAATGAAAAATATTTTTATATTTTGATTTCAAATCTGACAACTTTCTTAAACTCTGTAAATAAGGTTAAATATCTGTAGATGTTTTTGGTTACTATGTACTTAATATGAATTGCAAATAATGATATGTTTTTTTTTAATGCTTTTTTTTTTGCATTGTTCCCTCCCCTCCCTCCCACCCCTGATAACCAAGAAAGAAAGTTTCCTTCCATATAAAAACTTTTCTTAACTGTTTACAATAATGAACTAATACTATATTTATCCTTCTGTGATTGATTTCTTTCACTCAGCATAATGTCCCCCAATCTCATCTATGTTATACAGTGTTTTGCAGATTCTACATTATTCTTTAATGTTGCATAGTATTCCATCATATGTATGTACCATAGTCTGGTTATCCATTCTTCTGTTGATGGGCACCTAGATTGTTTCCATCTTTTTGCTATTGTAAATAGTGCTGTGATGAACATGGGTGTACATATATCTGTTCTTGTCCTGGCTCTCAGTTCTTTAGGATATATGCCTAGTAATAGAATTGCTGGGTCAAATGGTATTTCTAATTCAAGCTTTTTAAGGAATCACCATACTGATTCCACAGTGGTTGTATCATTTGACAGTCCCACTAGCAGTGTATGAGAGTCCCAATCTCTCCACATTCTTGCCAGCATTTGTTATTTTCTGTCTTGTTGAACTTTGCCATTAGTGCTGGGATGAGATTGTATCTCATTGTTGTTTTGATTTGCATCTCTCTGATGGCTAATGATTATGAGCATTTCTTCATATATTTGCTGGCCACCTGAATATCCTCTTTGGTAAAGTGTCTATTCATGTCTTCTGACCATTTTTAAATTGAATTGTTAATAATTTTGTTGTTGAGGTGTTGGGGTTTTCTATTTAGAGTCAGGTGTGTAATTATTGACAAGTATGAATTTGTTGCTGTCATTTTGTTATGTGCTTTATGTGATTTCTTTGTTCCATATAATTATCTGTGCTGAGTCGTTTTGTTTATGAATCACGTCATCACTTCCTTCATTGTTATTATTTTAGTATTTGCTTAATATTTGTGTTGGTCCTCTTTTTATACTTTGATGTGAAAGTTTATGTTTTCCTTGTGGTTACCCTGTGATTTATAATTTTCTTCCCAAGTTTAGAACAGTCCGTTCTATCTTGCAGTTGTCTCGACTTCCCTACCATTTAGAAGTTCTGTAACTACACAATTTTTGGTTTGTAGTTGTCCTCATTTGTCAATTGATGTCTCTGATTCCCTGTTTACAATCTTGTAGGCTTATTTACTTTGGATACTTCCATAATTGGATTGGTTTCTGGGTTATGTCATTATGTGTGTTAATGGGCAATTGTTGTTTGTTGTTCTTGGTTCTCTGTCCAAAGCATCTCTTGTAAAGTTGGTCTTGTTTTAACAAAGTCCCTTAATTTCTGCTTATCTGGAAATGTCGTAATTTCACCATCATATTTGTGGGACAGTTTTGCTGGGTATATCATTCTTGGTTGGAAATTTTTCTCTTTTAGGGTTGTATATATACCACCCCAGTGTCTTCTCACTGGCATGGTTTCTGCCAAGAAATCAAGAGCTTAGTCTTATTGGTTGCCCTTTGTAGGTAAGTTTTCATTTTTCCTGTGCTGCTTTCAGGATTCTTTCTCTGTCTTTGGTTTTGGTGAGTTTGATGATTGTGATAGTTGGAGCTGTATGTCAACTTGGCTGGACCCCAGTTCTGTGTGGTTGTTCCCATGATGGAATCGGATGACTGTGTTCTGAGTGGCCAATCTGTTCAAGGAGAGTTTCCCTAGGGGTGTGGCCTGCTTCCAGGACATCCAGGGACATCCTGGGAAGAGAGACATTCTTTTGTGGATCACGATTCTGTTGTGCTGCCTACAACTGTCTGTGAGTGAGCAGCTCACCATTCGGCCTGGAGATCTTGGATTCATCATTTGTTGGAGTCAACAGCTGGTGTACTGCCTGCCAGCCTTGAGCTCCTTGGCCCCTACAGTTGTGGCAGCTGGGAAAGCCTCCAGCTTGATGTTTGATCCAGGAATTTTGGACTTGCTGGCTTCTATATGTGTGTGAGCCATTTTCCTAAGATAAATTTCTTTCTCTCTCTCTCTATGTAAGCTTTGCTGATTTTTGTTTCTCTAGAGAACCCAGTCTAACACAATTATCATATGTCTTGGTGATTTTCTTTTGGGGTCTGTCCTGTTTGTGGTTTGTTGGACTTCTTGAATGGATATACTCTCATCTTTCATCACACCCAGGGAAATTCTCTTGCAAGAAGTCTTCAACAATTTTATCTGTGGTTTTATTTGTCTCTACCTGTTTTGGAATTCCAATTACTTGTAGGTTATTCTTTTTGATGGTATCCCACGTGAAACTTTGATTTTCTTCATTTTATTTTCCTATTTTTTCTCATTGATCCCTTTCCAAAGAAATATTGAGGTATTTGTCTTCAATCTCACTAATTCTGTCTTCCACAGATTCAAGTCTACTCCTTTGCCCATTCAATGTGTTGTCTATTTCTGACAATTTAGTATTAATCATCTGGATTTCTATCTGTAGATTTTGTATCATTTCTAACTTTTTATTTATTTTGTCTTGTATTGTCTTTTGAAATTGTTCTAGGGTTTTCTCTGTTTTCCTCATTTTTCTCAGTATTTTCTTTGATCTATCTCTCAATCCACTGAAGGTACCTAAATATAATTCTTCTGAATTCCTTATCAGGGAGTTCCAGTACTACTTCTTCCTCAGGGATGTGTTTTGGGTCTGTATCCTGGTCCCTTGTTTCTCCTGGTTTGTCTTTCTTCTTTGTGTGGACTGCGATGCTCTGTTGTCTCTGAGGCATTGTGACATTTTGTGTTTATATTTAATTGGTGATTGTATGTTGGTGTGACTTGCCTATGATTTTCATTTTGTTTTGTTTGGATGTTATGTATGTAACTAGGGTATTGTGCTCCTCTATTTGATAGTTGGCAGCACTTACACACTCACCACCTGTCTCCTTTCCCATTGTCAGCCTCCCATATGTCCCTGTTGTCCTTGGCAAATGGAGCCTATTCTTAGGTCCCTAGAATCCAAATGAGAATGCTGCCACTTTAAAATCCAATATGGCTGCTGATTGAAAACATTCAAAATGGCTGCACACTTGGTCATTTTAAATATCCAAAATGGCCACTGCTTGTAAACAATCAAAATGGCTGCAACCTGCGTACAGCTGAAAGTCCACAGCTCAGGTTGTCTCCCTCCTTGCTGTTTCCCTTCCTAGTCATAGGCCACCAGTACAGTCATCCCTTCAGCCCATGGTGACCAGGCCTGATCTTTAGGTCAATTCTCAGTTCCCAACAGCACTTGGAAATATTCAGGCTGTTGGTCCCTTCAGAGTAGCTGACAGTCCACTGTTCTAACCATCTCCATACTCACTGTTTTCATTGAGGTTTTTCTACTGGTTGGTGCTGAATCCCCTTCTATATACTTCCTTTCAAAGCTCAGGGCTCCAGGATTATCTTCTATATCTCTGTCAATTGATTT
This sequence comes from Orycteropus afer afer, assembly GCF_000298275.1. Taxonomy (NCBI): domain Eukaryota; kingdom Metazoa; phylum Chordata; class Mammalia; order Tubulidentata; family Orycteropodidae; genus Orycteropus; species Orycteropus afer. The sequence continues at coordinate 20,164,154 of NW_006921606.1, forward strand.
CTCTTTTCTTTGTTGAAGAGAGTCTTTGTCGCTTGTCTGCCTATTCCGCCATCTTACTGGAAGTCCCCTGTGGTGGTTATGTTTGCATGTCAACTTGGCTGGGCCTGGTTGAGTGGCTGGGCAGCTGGTGGTAGTTATTCCCCATGATCAGGCTGGTATTCAGCTCCATGGTAGGATCTACCACAAGCAGCAGTACCTGCTTTGGGTGTGTGGTCTGCTTCCCATATATAAGAAGTAGTTTGGGAATGGTCTCTGGCTTATGGCACCTTGAACCCTGCATGTAGCCATGTCATTGCTCAGCAGCCTGCCATGCTCTGCTGACCTTAAGACTTACAATTAGCCTGCCATGTGTTTTGGTAATACCAGGACTGTGCTTTTTTACTTGTCAACATTGGCTTGGTGGCCTCAGCAGCCAGTAGCTGTCTGTGTGAAGAAAAGCCTCTGGCTTCAGTGGGCCAGGAGCTGGAGACAGAGCTGAAGCCCAAGGCTGAGGGGCTTACACACAGCCCCTAGAGCCTGGGACTTTGAACTCGGACTTAAAGCCTCCAAATTGTAAGAATAAACTCCTGTTTGTTAAGGCCACCCAATTTGTGGCATATATTCTTGTTAGAGCGGAACTAGGTAACCAGAACATCCTCAAATAATGATAGTTTTGTCTTCCTTTTCAAGATTATTTTCTTTCATTCTTCCTTTATTTCCCATTCCTTCCTTCCTTTGTCTTTCTTCCTCTCTGCTTTCCTCCTTCCTTCCTTCCTTCCTTTCTCTCTCTCTCTTCTATCCTCCCTTCCTTTTTCTTTCCTCTTGGTCTGCTTCCCCCTCCCCAGATTC
>NW_006921606.1:20167146-20172820 GCF_000298275.1 Orycteropus afer afer
GAAGCAAGAATGGCCAGACTTCATCTCACCTATTTTGGTCATGTTGTAAGAAGGGACCATTCCCTGGAGAAGGATGTCATGCTTGGTAGGGTGGAGGGTCCACGAAAGAGGGGGAGGCCTTCAACGAGATGGATTGATACGATGGCTGCGATGATGGGCTCAAGTATAGCAGGGATTGTGGGACTGGCGCGGGATCGGGCGGTGTTTCGTTCTGCTGTGCATGGGGTCGCTATGAGTTGGAAACGACTCGACGGCACTTAACAACAACAACAACATATATAGTGTTGTTGTTTGTTGCTAGGTGCTGTCTCCTACTCATAGTGGCCCCATGCACAACAGAACAAAACACTGCCCTGTCTTGTACCAGGTCCACAATCCTTCCTATACCTGAGCCCATTGTCGCATCCACTGTGTCAATCCATCTTGTTGAGGGTCTCCCCTCTTTTGTTGACCCTCCGCTTTACCAAACATAATGTCCTTCTCCAGGGAATGGTTCCTTCTTACAACATGACCAAATTAAATGAGACAAAGTCTGGCCATTCTCACTTCCAAGGAGCACTCCTGCTTCACTTCTTCCAGGACAGATTTGTTATTTCTTTTAGCGGTCCATGGTACTTTCGGCATTCTTCTCCAGCACCATAACTCAAAAGCATCAATTCTCCTTTGGTCTTCCTTTTTCATTGTCCAGCTCTGACATGCATATGAAGCAACTGAAAATACCATGGCTTGTGTCAGGCGCACCTTAGTCCCCAAGGAGACATCTTTGCTCTTTAGCACTTGAAAGAGGTCTTTTGCAGCAGATTTGTCCAGTGCTATACATTGTCTGATATCTTGACTGCTGCTTCCATTGGTATTGATTATAGAACCAAGTAATATGAAGTACTTGACAACTTCAATCTTTTCTCCATCTATCATGACGCTCCTTATTGGTCCAGTTGTGAGGATTTTTCTTTTCTTTATATTGAGGTGTAATCCATTCTGCAGACTGTATTCTTCAGTCTTCATCAGTAAGTGCCTCGAGTCATCCTCACTATCAGTGAACAAAGTTGTGTCATCAGTGTATCACAGTTTGTTAATAATTCTTCCTCCAGTCCTGATGTCAAGTTCATATAGTCTAGCTTCTTAGATTATTTGCTCAACATACAAATTGAGTAAGTATGGTGAAAGGATACAACCCTGATGCACTCCTTTCTTGATTTTAAACCATGGAGTACTCCCTTGTTCTATTCCAACAACAGCCTCCTGGTCTATGTACAGGTTCCTCATGAATACAATTAAGTGTTCTGGAATTCCCATTCTTCTCAATGTTTTCCATAATTTGTTATGATTCACACAATTGAATGCTTTTATGTAGTAAATAAACCACAAGTAAACATCTTTCTGGTATTCTTTGCGGTGAGCCAAGATCCATCTGACATCAGCAATGATATTCCTCATTCCATGTCCCCTTCTGAATCCAGCTTGCATTTCTGGAAGTTCTCTGTCAATATACTGCTTCAACCTTTTTGAATTATCTTCAGTGAGATTTTACTTGCATGTGATATTAATGATATTGTTCAATAATTTCCACATTCTGTGGGATCACCTTTCTTTGGCATGGGTACATGCCAAAGGGGTGGGGAGGCAATGTCTTCTGACTTCCTCTAACTGCACAAGAGGAAGACAAATTCACCATCAGCAGCCCAAGGTCTACTCCTGTGAGGTCAGACATGCTGCTTCCCTCCAGCCCTTTCCCCAACCCTGACATCAGTCACTCCTCCTGCAGCACCCACCACTTCTGTGCTGGGTTTGATAATTCACTGCAGTGGCCACACAAAACACACAGATTATGGGGTTTATTAGGGAAGCACCAGGCTACAATTCAAGTTCAGAAATACACTCAGTCTCTCTCAGTCAGCCATCTCACTTAGCAGCCAGCAGTCTCTCTCAGCAGTGTGTGTCTCTCGTGTCTCTCTCTCAGCAGTGTGTCTCTCACATCTCTCTCTGAGCAGTGCAGATCTCTTGAATCTGTCCCTCAGCACATGTGTCTCTTTCAGTAGTGTATCTCTCAGCTGGCAGTGAGAGATTCCTTCTGCCTCTAGGAGAGCTCCTTTTGACCCTGGCAGAGCAGCTAAACCAACCAATCCCAACATCAGAATTCTATACCTGAGAGAGAGAGAGAAAGAACTTCCCAGAAGGTTGCTTTGTGCCACTTTCAACCGAAATACCCCAGGTGGATAACTTTAACAATCTGGAGCTAATCAGTTGCTCATGGCAAATTCCACCATGGAGTTTACAAAAGTATGGCTAGAAAAGCCATATTACATCATTTACCACACTGCAATGACTATGTATATTCCCTCTGTCTTCTTTTGATGTTTCCTGCATCATTGAATATATTCCCCATAGAATCTTTTAATATTGCAACTTGAGGCTTAAATTTTTCCTTCAGTTCTTTCAGCTTGAGAAATGCTGAGCATGTTCTTCCCTTTTGGTTTTCTAACTCCAGGTCTTTGCACATTTCATTATAAATACTGACTTTTCTTTTTGAGCTGCTCTTTGAAATTCTCTGTTCAGCTGTTATATCTTGTCATTTCTTCCATTTGCTTTAGCTACTCTCTGTTCAAGGATAAGTTTTGGAGTCTCTTCTGACATCCATTTTGGTCTTTTCTTCTTTCCTGTCTTTTAAATGACTTTTTGCTTTCTTCATGGATGATAGTTGTGTTAGACTGGGTTCTCTAGAGAAGGAAAACAAGTAAAGCTTATATATAGAGAGAGAAAGAGAAATTTATCTTAGGAAAATGGCTCACACACTAATAGAAGCTGGCAAGTCCCAAGTTCTTGGATAAAATGTCAAGCTGGATGTTTTCCTGACTCACACAGCTGCAGGGGCTGAAAGCTCAAGGACAGTATGCAGTATATTGGTTGTTGACTCCAACGAATGACGAATCCAAGATCTCCAGGCTGAATGGTGGATTGTTTGCTCATGAACAGTTGTAGACAGCACAAGAGAATCCCAATCCACAGAAAAGTGTCTTTATTCCCAGAATGCCCATAAATATACTGGAAGCAGGCTATACCCTTAGGGAAACTCCCTTTCAATGGATTGTCTGCTCAAAACCTATACATCTGATCTCATCATTGGAAAAACTCACATCACAATTGCTTAAACCACACAGAAGTGTGGTCTAGCCAAGTTGACAAACAGCTCCAAATATCACAGTCCACCCCTTGTCAACTTGGCATTTGTACACATCTTAACCATATATAATCCATAATGAGGATAATCATAAAGTCATATTTGTACCTAACACGATATGCTAACATGCATACAACCTAAATGCATTAACCTTATTTACATTTCACAGTTCATAACAGAAGGAAACAAAAATATTTGATGTGTATATACAATGAAGAAATATAATAATCACAGTCCTTGTTTCTGCAACTGGTCACGTGGTCATAGCTGATATTCAGAACTACCTTCTTCCACCACCCATTCTGTATTTCCTTGCCCTCAGCAAGAATCTTAGGTGGTCATGGTTCTTTGCCTGGTGGGGTGACCCAAACCTTCATTCCTGAAGGGTCTGAGCCATTAGTGGTCACATCAGAATTGGGTTGCTGTAATTTTCCATTGACTTTAATCATAGGGCATGGTAGTACTAAGAGACATCCTAAAGAATCTTGTGTATTCCAGACATATTCTTCTTTACCTCCATTATGTAATGTCAATCCAATTTCCCCTTGGTAATCAGGATCTATCACACCAGATAGTACAGCAATGCCCTTCTTTGTCTGTTGATCCAGAGGCATGAGGAAGCCAAAATGGCCGAGTGGCATTCTTAATTTCCAGATCAATGAAATCAGTATTGTGTCTCCAGGTAGGAGTGATCGTCCCTTTGGGACTAAGATCTACAGACCCGCAGAGCATAGTGTAGCAGGGACAGGCAGCAAAAACTTTTTGAGTAGGTCACTAGGGGTAATAGTGCGTGGCACCACTCCCATTTCCACCCCTTGGTTCCTGGACCCATGAATCCTGGCTATTGGAGAAATAGTACCATACATTGGATGCTGCTTTAGAGCATATACAGCCTCCTGGAGAACATTGCCCCAACCCTTCAAGGTATTGACACCTAGCTGGTGCTGTAATTGTGTTTTCAGTAGGCCATTCCATCATTCTATCAAGCCAGATGCTTCAGGATGATGGGGAACATGGTAAGACCAATGAATTCTATGAGCATAGGCCCACTGCAACACTTCATTTGCTGTGAAGTGAGTCCCTTGATCTGAAGCAATGATGCGTGGGATACCATGACGGTGGATAAGGCATTCTGTATGTCCACACTGGTAGTTTTGGCAGAAGCATTGCATGCAGGGAAGGCGAATCCATATCCAGAATAAATATCTATTCCAGTAAGAACAAAACATTGTCCTTTCCATGATGGAAGTGGTCTAATGTAATCAACCTGCCACCAGGTTGCTGGCTGATCACCCCAAGGAATGGTTCCATATCACAGACTCAGTGTTGGCCTCTGCTGCTGGAAGATTAGGCATTCAACAGTGGTGGTAGCCAAATCAGCCTTGGTAAGTGGGAGTCTGTATTGCTGAGCCCAGGCATAACCTCCATCCCTGCCACCATGGCCACTTTGTTCATGAACCCATTGAGCTGGGGAAAAAAGGATGTCTGATTTTCACTGAACATGTCATCTTATCCACATGATTGTTAAAGTCCTCCTCTGTTGAGGTCACCTTTTGGTAGACATTCACATGAGACACAAATACCTTTACTCTTTTGGCCCATTCAGAGAGATCTATCCACATATTTCTTCCCTATACATCCTTATAACCAGTTTTCTAATCATGCTCCTTCTAAGTCCCAGACCATCCCACCAAGTCTTTAGCCACAGCCTCATATCTGGTCAGTTCCTATTCCATGCAAAGCGAACAGCCATATGCATGGCTCGAAGTTCTGCCCATTGCAAGGATTTCCTTTCACCACTGTCCTTCAAGGAAGTCCCAGAAAGGGGCTGCAGTTTTGCTGTGGTCCACTTTCGAGTGGTGCCTGGATATCGTGCAGAACTTTCTGTAAACCAGGCTCGAGTTTTCTCTTCCTCAGTCAACTGATCATAAGGAACTCCCCATGATGCCATAGGTGCAGAATGGGACAGGAAGGTAATGTGACTGGAGTGGAGACCATAGACATTTGGGCAACTTCCTCATGCAACTTACTTGTGCCTTCAGGTCCTGCTCAAGCCCGATCTCTGATATACCACTTCTATTTAATGACAGAGTGTTGCTATGCATGTCCATCTTTATGACTCTGTGGGTCAGACAATACCCAGTTCATGATGGGCAGCTCAGACCTCATGGTGACTTGGTAGCCCATGGTTAGGCGTTCAGTCTCTACTAAAGCCGAGTAACAATCTGTGATAGTTGGAGCTGTGTGTCAACTTGTATGGACCCCAGTTCTGTGTGGTTGGTCCCATGATGGGATCAGATGACTGTATTCTGAGTGGCCAATATGTTCGAGGGGAATTTCCCTAGGGGTGTAGCCTGCTTCCAGGATATCCAGGGACATCCTGGGAAGAGAGACATTCTTCTGTGGATCAGGATTCTGTTGTGCTGCCCACAACTGTCCGTGAGTGAGCAGTCCACCGTTTGGCCTGGAGATCTTGGATTCATAATTAGTTGGAGT
>NW_006921606.1:20175595-20176895 GCF_000298275.1 Orycteropus afer afer
CTATTTTTGTAGGTAGAGGCAGTTCTAATGGCTTCCACTTGGTTTTTCCTACCATAATAGCCCTTACTCCACATGTCAGGGACCCAATGTAGGAATTCTGCAAATTGCTCAGTATATCTTTTCAAATTATGCATTCTGGAACTGGGGAAATCACTACAGGTTGGGTTTGGGAATCCACTGGACCCACTGTGAGATGCACCTGAGCTAAGACTCCATCATTAACTTGACCTCCATATGCTCCCACTCTGACTGATGGGCCACAATGATGCTTTGGGCCTCTTGGAATTAGTGTTAGTTCAGAGCCAGTGTCAGCAATCCCCAAAAAGTCTGATTATTTCCTTTTCCTAGATGAACCGAAGCATTGAATGAAGAATTCACTCTTGTAAAAAGCCTTAGATCCCTTTGGGGAAGGCTGGGAGAAAGATTGACATTAAAAATTTTTGGCAATGTAGTGGGTCCTTCCTCAAAGGGACCTGACCTCCCCTTCATTCAAGGGGTTGTGGGTCTGTAAACTGACTTAAGTCTGGGAATTGATTGAGAGGCCGTGACTCTCTATTCTGGCGATTCAATCTAGGCTGCTGTTCATGTGACCTAGAATTCTGGTGTCTATACAGATCAAGAAAATATTTAGTTGTTGTTGTTGTTATGTACCGTTGAGTTGTGCCCGACTCATAGTGACCACACCTTGGATTTCCGAGGCAGTATCATTACGGAAATAGAATGCCCCATCTTCCTTCTGAGGAGTGGCTTGTGGGTTTGAACCGCCAGTGTTCTGATTAGCAGTCAAGTGCCTTAGACACTACACTACCAGAGCTCCCAAATATTTAGTAGGTTTGTCATGTATTTCTCTCCTAGTCACATCATACCTAAGTAGCCAATGCCATAATTCCATAGGCATCAGAGTATTCTGACTACTGTTCTGACTCTGTTGTCCCTTATGGTTACCAGGCCCACCTTGCCTTTGTCAATTAATTGTTGCCACTTGGCCCCTACTACCATGGGGTCCAATCAGCCCCATCATAGTTAAGTGTCTTAGTTCAATTAGGGAAGTTCCCAATGTCAAATCTGGCTTACTAAAATAGCAATCACAGCAGTCTTCAAGGATGCTGGAGCTCCCTTCACAAATTTATTCCTCACTGTATTTGTGAAAAGCTTGTCTTCTAGAGAAGTGAGAACCATGACAAGAACAGATATATGCATGCCGATGTTCATCGCAGCACTATTTACAATAGCCAAAACATGGAAACAACCTAGATGTCCATCAAGTGAAGAATGGATAACCAAACTATGGTACATACAC
>NW_006921606.1:20178215-20193613 GCF_000298275.1 Orycteropus afer afer
CTGGATACCTTCTTCTAAATTATACCAGGGCAGGTCTGGTACTTCGTCTTGACTTAAGGTAGACCACATGCTTAAGTAAGCCAACCAAATACACTATTAGATCCTTTCCTAACCTCTTGAGCTGAAGCATTGAATGAAGAATTCCGACTTAGTGCTCTAAATCAATAAACTCAGACTGATCCAATGTTATATTCCTTGCACCATTATCCCACACCCTCAGTAGCCATTCCCATACATATTCTCCAGGTTTCAGTCTGTACATGTTAGTAAAATCAAGTCGGTCTTTTTGGATGTAACATACTACCCCTTCAGTCACACTTTGTATTTCACCTTTTGGGGCTCACTTGAATTAACTTTAGTTATAGGTCTAGCAGCAACAGTGGCTGGTTGGGTAAGTTCCTGAGAACATTCAGCGATGTCTTCCATGGCCTCTGCCTCAGGTAATGACCCAGCAGGAACAGTTGGGTTAATGGCATCTCATCAAATTGAGGTGGAGAGGATAATGGTTTTACAGTGATCCTTTCAGATGGGAGAGATTCAACAGAATTTACAGGCTCCATATCCTGATATTTCTGACTATCTGCCCATATGTCCCCATTCTAGGTCTTAGGATCCCATTATTTCCCCAATCAATGCCCTTACTTTAACTTCAGACAGCATTTCGTGTTAGCAATTTAATTGGCGTAATTCGGCCACCCTTACAGTAAGACTCTGGGTTTGGTTTCCAGCAATATCAGCTCTGTTACTAGAAGAAATAAGGCTTTCTTTCAGAGCACAACTGGAAACATTGAGGTCATTATGCGGTGCTTAAGCTGTGACTCAGCAACCCTGAAGTCATCTTGCTCTTTCACCACTTTGTCTACTATATGTAGGACCAATCAACCAGCTTCCTTATACTCCTCAATGCTGACAAAATTTCAGAAAAGCATCAAATATGTGATAACCTAGAGCCTCACTTCTCAAAAGTACTTGATCTATTGGTGGTGCTATTTTGCATATTAATGTTGCCACCTCATGCCACGGATTAGCAGGGCCCTTGTTACTAATGGAGGCAGGGTCACCAGTTCCTTTATGATTGATCAAATTGGAGAACCAATATAGGAAGCCCATCTTTATGATTTTGTCTCTCTAGCACCATTCCTGGTACCAAATGTGTTAGACTGGATTCTCTAGAGAAACAAAACCAGTAAAGCATATATATGGAGAGAGAGAAAAAAAAAAGAAATTTACCTTAGGAAAATGGCTCATACACTTATAGGAGCTGGCAAGTACCAAGTTCTTGGATCAAACGTCAAGCTGGAGGCTTTTCCTGACTCACAGAGCTGCAGGCACTGATGAGTTCAAGGTTGGCAGGCAATATACTGGCTGTTGACTCCAATGAATGATGAATCTAAGATCTCCAGGTTGAATGGTGGATAGTTCACTCATGGACTCCTGTAGGAAGCAGAAGAGAATCCCGATCCACAGAGGAGTGTCTCTTTTCCCAGGATGTCCATAATATACTGGAAGCAGGCCACACCCCTGGGGAAACTTTCTTTCGGTGGATTGGCTGCCCAAACATATACATCTGTTCCCATCATAGGAACAACCCGCATCACAATTGCTTTACCCACACAGAATTTTGGTCCAGCCAAGTTGACACACAGCTCTGACTATCACAATGGTCTTGATGTCATCCCACAATTCCTCTGGTTTTCAGTCATTGGTGTTCAATGCATCAAATCTATTTTTCAGATGGTTTCTAAATTCAGGAGGGATATATTCAAGGTCATATTTTTGCTCTTATAGGCTTGTTTTAATTGTCTTCAACTTCAACTTGAACTTGCATATAAGCAGTTGATGGTCTGTTCCACAATCAGCTCCTGGCCTTGTTTTGGCTGAAGAGATTGAGTTTCTCTATCATCTCTTGCCACAGATGTAGTCAATCTGATTCCTGTGTAGTCCGTCTGGCAAAGTCACTGTGTATAGCTGCCATTTGTGTTGTTGAAAAAAGGTATTTGTAATGAATCAATTTTTGGTCTTGTGAAATTCTATCATGTGATCTCTAGTGTTATTTCTATCACCAAGGCCAAGTTTTCCAATTACTGGTGATTCTTCTTTGTTTCCAACTTTTGCATTCCAATCACCAGTGATATTCAGTATACATCTTGATCGCATGTTCAGTCAATTTCAGACTGCAGAAATTGGTAAAAATCTTCAAATTGCTCATCTTTGGTTTTGGTGGTTGGTGCATAAATTTGAATAATATTAGCATAACTGGCCTTCCTTGTAGGCTTATGGATATCATCCCATCACTGACAGCATTGTACTTCAGGACAAATCTTGAAACATTCTTTTTCATGATGAATGCCATGCCATTCCTCTTCAATTTGTCATACCTGGCATAGTGGATCATATGGTTGTCTGATTCAAAATGACCAAAACTGATCCATTGCAACTCACTAATGCCTAAGATATCAATCTTTATGCATTCCATTTCATTTCTGACAACTTTCAATTTTCCTAGATTCATACTTTGTACAATCTATGTTCCAATTATTAATGGATGTTTGCAGCCATTTCTGCTTAGTTTGAGTCGTGCCCCATCGTCAAATGGAGGTCCTGAAAGCTTTACTTTATCCGTATCATTAAGATCAGTTCTATTCTTATGAGGCAGCTCTTTCCCAGTCGTACCCTGAGTGCCTTCCAACCTGAGGGGCTCATCTTCTGGCACTGTTCCAGACAATGTTTCAGGGCTATTCATAAAGTTGTCCAGTAATGTGTCAGACAGTGTTTCTCTGCTAATCATAAGGTTTTCCCTGTCTAATTCTTTGAGAAGTGGATGGCCTTTTCCTTTTTCTGTCTCAGTCTGGAAGCTCTACTGAAACCTGTTCACCACGTGCAACAGTCATTTGAAACACCAGTGGCACAGCCTCCAGCCTCACAGCAACACGCAAGCCACCATAGTATGACAAACTGATAGACAAGTTCATTCCCTTAGTTGTTCCAAACTTTACTGCCCTCCCCTTACCTAGATCTGGCCATGGTTGGGCCTGGCTTTCCTGCTTCCTGCCTTAGGTAGGGGCTCTCTCCCTCCACTTACCTATATATGTATGTATTTTTAAATTGCAGTTTGGGTGAAAGTTTACAGAGAAAATTCATTGACCATAAACAATTCCTACACATTTTGTTTCATGACCTTGATTGCAGTCATCAGAATGTATCAGCCCTCTTCCCACTTCCTCCTCCCTGTATTCTTCTTTCCCATGTATTCCTGCCCTCTGAACTATCTCCTTGTGCAAATGCTTCCCTTCTGATCTTCCATGGTTGATTGTTCTAAGAAGTGTACCTACCTGGTGTAGATGTTCACCCCATATGCCTGTCTATTGTTTGGTTGGGAGCCACAGGAGTGAGTTCAATTCCAGGCCCAAAAGGTGACTAATGACCATAGTGTTAGGGATTTCATAAGCTCTATCAGACCAGTAAGCTTTTTTTTAATGATTTAGAATTTTGTTCCACATTTTTTTTCCCACTCTATCCAGTATCTCTTACACTGATCCCTTTCTGAGTGGTTAACAGTGGTAGTGAGCACCATCTAGTTCTCTTGGTCTCAGAGTCATATAGGCTGAGGTTTGCATGGTTCACTAGTCTCTTGAACTAATTGTTGCCTTAGTTGTTCTAAGTTTTTGTTCTTAATTGTTCTTAGTTGTGTCTTTGGTTTTCTTCATTTGTCTTTGCTCTGGATGAGGAGAGATTTGTTGTTGAATCTTAAATGGCATCTCACAAGTTTTAAGACCCTAAACATTTCCTCATGACCTTTTGCAATCAGTTCCCTTTATCACCTTTCACCATAGGGCAACCATTTATTTATACTTACTTCATAATTTTTCTTTTTTCCAGAATGTTATATAAATGAGTCATATAGTATGTACCATTTTGAGTCTGGCTGCTTCTTTCAAGAAGCATGTTTTTGAGATTCATCCATGTTTTTGCATGTAGCAGTAATTCAATCCCTTTTATTACTGAATATTATTCCATTGTAAAGGAAATCTGCTGGTGTGGTGGATAAGGCATTTATCTGCTAACCAGAAGATCAGTGGTTCAAACCTACCAACCACTCTGCAGAAGGAAGATGGGGCAATTTACTTCAGTAAAGATTTCCAGCCTCAGAAACCCACTGGGGGTTGTTATGAGTCAGAATCAACTCAATGGCAGAGATTTTTTTTTGTATTTCCATTGTATGTATATACCACAATTTGTTTAACCATTCATCAGTTGATAGAAACTTGAATTGTTTCCAATTTTTGGCCCTCATAAATAAAGATGTAATCAACGTTTGCTTTGCATGGCAAAAGCCTTTATGTGGACAAATGTTTTACTTTATTTTGAGTAAACACTTAGGAGTAGGATTTCTGGGTCATATGGTAAATGTTTGTTTAACTTTATAAGACATGCCAGAAATTTTTCCAAAGCTGCTGTACTATTACTATTTTGTGTCCACACTAGCAGTATATGAGAGCTCCAGTTGTTCCACATCCTTGTCAGTACTTGTATTGTCAGTCTTTTTTAAGTTTAGCCATTCTTGTGAGTGTGTAGTCCTTTTGTTTGTGATGGATTTTTTTTTTTTTTTAGTTAGGTACATCTTTTTTTTTTTTTTCTTTAATTGTGATTTGGGTGAAAATTTACAGAGCAAATTTCACTTTCCATACAGCAGTTCACATATACTGTTTCATGACATTGACTACAATTCACCACAATGCAACAGCTCCCCTCCCACTTCCTCCCAATAGTTACCTCTTCCAAGTGTCCATCCTTCCATGCACTCCTGCCCCCTGAGCTGTCTCCCTGTGCATGAGAAGCCCTTCTTTCTCCCATGAGGTAAATGTTCAACTCATATGCCTGTCTTTTGTTTGGCTGGAAGCCACAGGTGTGGGTTCAATTCTAGACCTGAAGGGCAGCTAGAGGCTATAGTCTCAGTGGTTCCACCAGGCTCTATCGGACCAAAAAACCTGGTCCCCTTTTTTTTTCCCAAATGATTTTGAGTTTGTTCTACATTGTTCTTCCTCTCTATCCAAGATCTCCTACATAGATCCCCTTCCAATTGGTTGACAATGGTAGCTGGGCACCATCTAGTTCTTCTGGTCTTATAGTCATATAGGCTGCAGATCAGATGGTGTACCAGTTGCTAGGACTAATTGTTTCCATGAATTTTTGGTTTTCTTCATTCTTCTTTGCTCTGGATGAGGAAAGACCCACGTGATGGATTTTTAGTTTCAATTCTTATATTTTTCTTTTCTAGATGTTTACTTTGTTCTTATTCAAATCTGCATCTGATGTTACCAATATCTAAGTGTCTATAAGATCCCTCGGTGGTACAACTTTTTAACACGCTTGGTTGCTACCCTAAAGATTGGAGGTTTGAGTCCACCCAGAGGTACCTCAGAAGAAAGGCATGAGAATCTACTTCTGAAAAATCAGTCATTGAATACCCTGTGTAGTGCAGCTCAACTCTGACACACATGGAGTTGCTATGGGTTGGAGTCAAATCAATGGCAACTGGTTTAATTATCTATAATGTTTGCAAATATTCTGCTGTTTGTTTTTTCATCTGGTTCTGGTTCTTGATTTCTTGTTGTTGATTGTGAGGTCATATTATCAAACTTTTATCTGAGAGAATTCTTTGAGAGTTGAGTTGAAGATCATTTCTTTCAGATAGTTACTGCTGTCTGTAACGAAGGGTGTTACAAATCTAGGACTACTCTGAATTAAATTTTCCCCTTGAGATTTTTTGAATCAAGCAGATAGTTTGAATTCAGTCTGTGAAACTGCATGAGTTGCACATGAGATCACACACTCTTAGGGGAGATTTTTTTTTTCCCTTTCTACTCATTTCAGTTGTTGTTATGTGCTGTCGAGTCGGACCCGACTTATAGCGACCCCTCCTTGGGTTTCTGAGGCAGTATCACTACAGAAGTAGATGCATAGTGGCTAAGACACTTGCCTGCTAACCAGAGGGCTGGCGGTTCAAACCCACCAGCTACTCCTCGGAAGGAAGGTTGGGCAATCCTACTTCCGTAGTGATACTGCCTCGGAAACCCAAGGAGGGGTCGCTATGAGTCGGGTTTGACTCCAGGGCACATAACAACAGCAACAACTCATTACAGAGTTTTGAGACAGAAAAATTTCCTTAGGGTCCTTGAAGAGGTGGGTTTATTTCTAGATGACTCTTATACTGAGGTATAGTGTTTAGGATCTAAGCTTTTTGTTGGAGGTCTCCTATTATACTCCCCAATTTGATTAGGCTCTGGCCTTTGTTTTGCCAGCAGGGAAGACAAGAAGGAAATAGAATTGACAGGTGACCAGTACTGTCTACTATAAGCACTGTCTTAAATAAAAATGACCTTTAAGTTATGAATGTAAACAGAAACAAAAACAATCAGTTGCTGTTGAGTTGACTTCAACTCATGACTGCCCCATGTGTGTCAGAGAACTGTATTCCTCAAGGTTTCCAATTACAGATTTTTAGAAGTCGATTGCTACACCTTTCTTCTGAGACATCTCTGGGTGAACTTGAACCACCAACATTTTGGTTAGTAGCCAAGTATGTGTTAACTGTTTGCACTAGTCAGGGACACTGATTAATGTGAACATACCTCAAAATGAGGAAAAGTTAGGGGAAAGGAGCAGAAACAAAATCATTACAGGATTACCTGATGACACAGTATGAGTTGATGCTAAGGTCTTACACATTTCTTTCTGCATGAATATTCACACATTATTTCCTCATATTATTAATAGTTCCTGCATTCTCTGTAGTATGTCTATGGAGATCAACTAGCAAAGTATTTACTCCCTTCTCCTTTTTAAAAATATTACTAGTGTATGGTAAAAACCCATCACCTGTCTGTCAGTTTGTTATACTGTGGTGGCTTGCATGTTATTATGATACTGGAAGTTATGCCACCATTATTAAAAATACCAGCAGTGTCATCCAAGATGGATAAGTTTCAACAGGGCTTCCAGACTAAGACAGATTAGGAAGAAAGGCCTGACAATCTATTTCTGAAAAATAACCAAGAAAATGTTACAGATCACAATAGAATATTGTGTGATATAGTGCTGGAAGGTGAGCTCCCTGTGTTGGAAGGCACGACACAATAGCCATAACAATGGACTCAAACATGCCAATGATCATGAAGATGGTGCAGGTTCACATAAAGCTTCATTATGTCCTACACAAGATCACCATGAGTTGGAGCTGACTCAACAGTATCTAATAACAACATGCTACAAATCAACACACTCTACCACAGATCATCAGACAAAAGGATTGGAGGAAGACTCATTAACTATCTGCAATATGTCAGATAACACAACCTTGCTTGCTGAAAGTGAAGATGACTTGAAGAATTTGCTGATGAAGATCAAAGACTACAGCCTTCTGTATAGATTACACCTCAACTTAAAGAAAAGAAAAATCTTCACAACTGGACCAATAACCAACACCAAAATAAATGGAGAGAAGTTTGACGTTGTCAAAGAGTTCATTTTATTTGGATCCACAATCAATACCCATGGAAGCAGCATTCAGGAAATCATACCTTGTATTGCTGTGGATAAGTTTGCTGCAAAAGACCTCTTTAAAGTGTGAAGGAGCAAAGATGTCACTTCAAAGACTAAGGTGTGCCTGTCTCAAGCCATGATATTTTCAATAGACTCTTATGCATGTGAAAGCTGGATAATGAATAAGGAAGACAGAAGGGTTGATGCCTTTGAATTACGGTGTTGGTGAAGAATACTGAATATACCATGTACTGCCATAAGAACAAACAAATCTGTCCTGGAGAAAGTGCAGCCAGAATGCTCCTTGGAAGTGAGAATGGCCAGACCTCATCTCACCTATTTTGGTCATATTGTCAGAAGGGAAAATTCCCTGCAGAATGATATTATGCTTGGTAAAGTAGAGGGTCAGTGAAAAAAGGGAAGACCCTCAACAAGATGGATTAACACAGTGGCTGCAATGATGGGCTCAAGTATAGCAAGGATTGAAAGGATGGTGCACAACTGGGCAGTGTTTCATTCTGTTGTACATGGGGTGGCTATCAGTTGGAGTCAACTTGATGGCACCTAACGATGACAACAACTACAGATGTGAGAAAAGTCTAGGAGTATCAGTTAGACGGAGGACTCTTCCATTGTAACAATGTTCTGTAAGCCATCTTATATATATGTCTTTCCTGCTGGTCTAGTTAACTTGTTAGGAACAGTGACTAGAAGCAGAATCACAGAGTCAAATCTGTACTGTTAGATTTTGAAAGGTATTACTTAATTTTTGTTCAGTTACTCTCTCATCAGCAGACTATGGGAGTTCATTTTCCTCCACACCCTAGCCAACACTGGATACAATTATTTTTTTTAAATCTTGTAACAGTTTTCATTTTAATAAATTTCATTTTAATAAATTTCATTTTAATAAATTAATTTTAACTATCTTCTATACATATCCCATCAAGTTCAATGTTCAAATCTACTGAGTCAGTTTCTCTTCTTTCTAGTGTTTTCTCCATCCTCTTCATCTTCTCAAGATGGTGTTTGGATGCAAGAGAGAGTGTATGAGTGACTTCATGGCAATGAGGAGAGTGAGTGGTTCTTGGAAGGGCCTTTTGCCTCCTCTAGATTCTTGCTGACTTCCCTGGAATGAACCCTTGTCCTGCCTGTACATTGGGTATCCTGCTGGCATCTACTCCTTGTATCTGTGGAAGGTGGGGCCTAGTGACACCTCAGTAACATTGAATAGGCCCTACTTAAGTTCTTGATGCCTTTGTAGATCCTCCATGTAGGTCAGAGTTTCCCTTTGACTGATTGCTTGGGCTGTCTCTCTGCCACTTCTATCTTTCATGGGCTCAACTTTCCCTTCCCTACTCCTCAACCCAGGTCTGCTGACTCCCAATGCTCAACTAGTTCCTGTTTTCCCCTGTGGTAGGCAAGTGTAAGGATTCTGGGGGAAATGGCCTCAAAATATCCCAACTTCTATACACCAAGACAAAGTCAGTAAACTGCCCAGCACAGCAAATTGTAGATGCATAGAAGATGCTGGTTTTCCTTCCTTCTTCTCTCTGCAGTAGCCAACTGTTTGCCTGGAGGTAGTCCTCTTGCTCACCCAACATGCTAAAATCGTGGATAAAAGCAAAGGAGCTAGTACCACTGCTTGGACATAACTATTGCTACCATTTTGATAGATATGTATCTTTTTTCTATTAGAGTTGGAGTAGGGGGAAACTTCCTGACCTCGTTTCCAAGTGGTGAGACCTCCAGCCTTTGTTTTATGCCTCACTTAATTCTCTGAAGAAGAAGGTCTTATGTGGGGGAAGAACTAGGCCTGTGAAGCTTAACATTTCTTCCTTTCTGGGATATGCAGAGTTCTTGTTCTGCCTTTGGACTCCCTCCTGTGAGTTTTTACAGGGACAGGATCTGATCCTATTTAGGGAGCATGTTATTTGTCCAATGCCACCTGTGACAGGGTAGATAAGGCAGTCAGTTGTGGGCTTCTGTATTAGGAAGCCCATAATATTCCTCTAGGGAATACCTGGGTGGTACATATAATTGAGCACTTGGCTACTAACCAAAAGATTAACAGTTTGGATCCACTTGTAGGTGCCTTGGAAGAAAGACCTGGCTATCTGCTTCCTAAAGGTCACAGCCTTTGAAAATCCTATGTGCAGTTCTACTCTGAAACACATGGGGTCTCTATGGGCCAAAATAGACTTGATGGTAATTGGTTTAGTAACATTCCTCTGTGTATGTATATTTATGATGTGTATGTGTATGTGTGTGTGTGTGTGCCCCATATTCAGTTAAATCCCCAGTGAAAGGCCATTAAGTTCTTTCCATGTTTTACTATTAAAACTCAATGCTTTATAAACATTCTTATACATATTTCTTTCCTGCATGTCTGAAAGATTCGTTGGGATAAATTACTAGAAGCAGAATTTCAGGGTCAAATGTATTTTGATTTTAAATCTGGAGTGTTATTACCTAAATTTTTTTGCAGTTACTCTCTCAGCAGAATGTAGGATTTGCTTCTCCTCCACACTCCAGCCAACTGGATATAATTAATTTTTTTAAAAAATTTTGCTCATCTGCTAGTTGAAATATTGTTTTAATTTCCATTCATTTTATTACTTCTAAGGATGAACATCTTTTTAAATGTTTTTCTTCTTTAATTGGCTTGTGCATATTCTTT
Organism: Orycteropus afer afer; assembly: GCF_000298275.1. Classification (NCBI taxonomy): domain Eukaryota; kingdom Metazoa; phylum Chordata; class Mammalia; order Tubulidentata; family Orycteropodidae; genus Orycteropus; species Orycteropus afer. The sequence goes on from NW_006921606.1 coordinate 20,188,438, forward strand.
GAGAATTTTTCTGATAGGATGTTTTTGCCCACCAATCTGTAAGAGTTATTGTTGATGGGGTAGATTAATGTAGTGGTTGAGAACTTGGGTTTTCTGGCTTTGGACTAAGTTACTTAAACTCATTGTTGTCACTTCCTCATCTCTAAATTAGTTCATATTTCACAGACATAAACTATCACTACTTTCCTCTTACACCCCTCACATCAACTATACCACTCCAGGGATAATTGGAAGAGACTGTAGTGGTACCTGCTGAGAGAAAGAGAGAGAGAGAATGGTTAAAGTTACATAATAATGATGCATCTAGAGAGAGAACAGAAGAGTGTCATAGGCTGGGTTCCCTAGAGAAGTAAAACCAGTGAAAGATAGACGATAGATAGATGATAGATAGATAGATAAGATAGGTAGATGACATATAGACAGAAATTTGTCTCAAGAAAATGGCTCACACTGTTGCAGAGGCTGACAAGTACCAAGTCTGTGGGTCAGACATCAGGCTGGAGGCTTCTTCTGACTCATGTAGGAGCTGATAAACTCAAGATCAGCAGGCAATATGGCAGGGCACTGGTTCAAGTCCAGGAACTGGGGGTGACGATGAGCCAGATACAGGATCCAGATTCAGCAGAAAGCCAGAGAACTTTGCCAGGATGTCCATATATATATTGGAAGCAAGTCACACCTCTGAGAACTCCCTTCAAACTAATTGGCTGCTCATAGCAGATCTCATCATAGAGGTGATTATATTATAAGAGATCTCATTATGGGGGATAACTACATTATAACTGCTAAACCACTCAGAATCATGGCCCAGCCAAGTTGACATACAACCCCAACCATCACAAACAGAGAAAATCAGGTGCCATCCAGTCAGTTCCAAGTAACAGTGACCCCACATGTGTCAAAGTAGAACTGTGCTATAGGGTTTTTGCCTTTCTTCCAAGGTATCCCTGGGTAGTCTCAAACCTTTCAGTTAGCAGCCAAGTGCATTAACTGTTTGCACTACTCACAGTCTCCAAAAAGAAGAGAGAATACTAGACAATGTTTTGGAAGATGGATATATATAGAGAAGACTGGTTTAGCTGCTATGCTTTATGGGATGTGGGGAAGATAGATGGGCTAAACAATTTTTAAGGAAATTTTTCTAGGTGTTGCAAGCTTCCCTTTACAGACTCTGACCCCTCCACACCCCAGAGCAATTTATTAAACAAAATTATGTTTCTGAACTTTGACTCAGAACTGGATTTCTTTAGGATGTACCTTTGTGTTATACTAGCTTTAAAGAGAGCCAAAGGTGTTAACTGAGATGGGGTGTGTGATGTACATGTGGTCAGTATTTTCCCTAATTCATTTGTAAGCTTTTAACTAAATTTATAGTGCTTTTTGCCATGCAGATTTTTTTTTTTTTTACTTTAAATATTTTAAAATGAAATGTATTAGGCTTGTATCAGCATTCATTCAGCTGCAGGTGATGGAAGACACAATGTTGTTGTTATTAGGTGCCCTTGAGTCACCTCCGACTCATAGCAACCCTGTGTACAACAGAACAAAATACTGCCTACCCTTGTGACATCCCCACAGTCATTGCTCTGCTTGAGGCCGTTGTTGCAGCCACTGTGTCTATCTATCTCATCAGGGTCTTCCTCTTTATTGCTGACCCTCTACTTTACCCAGAATAATATCTTTATCCAGGGACTGTGCCAAAGTACAAGAGGTGACGTCTTGCCACTGTTGCTTCTAGATGGGCTTAATCTGTAGTCAAATGCATTGGAAGTTTAGTAGTAGGATGGGCCTCAGATCAATGACTCAGATCTTTCTTTCTGCTTCACTTTTCAGTGTCAGCAAAATCACAGGGATGATTTCTCTTGTGGTTATAAAATGCCTGCCAGTAGCAACTAGAGCACCAGCCTCCCTTTTTCATGTTCGGAGAGAGAGAAAGTTTAGCTCATCCTGTGGCTCTTTTAAGAAAAAAAAAAAGCTCCCATCAAATATCTCCCATGTCTCAAATCACGTACACATCCAATCCCTGAAGATGTCATTGGAAAAAGAAGGGGTTTCCTGCACTTGGTTTAAATCAAATGATGTATTGCATTGGGCAAACCTGCTGCAAAACACCTCTTTAAAGTGTTAAAGAGCAAAAATGCAGGTGAGCCTGCTCCAAGCCATGGTATTTTCAATTGCCTCAGACACATGCAAAAGCTGGGCAAAGAATAAGGAAGACTGAAGAACTGATGCATTTGAATTATGGTGTTGGCTAAAATACTGAGTATACCATGGACTGCCAGAAGAAGGAACAAATTGGTCTTGGATGGAGAATGCTTCTTAGAAGCAAGGAAGGCAAGACTCCACCTCTCGTACTTTGGTTATGTTCTCAGGAGGGACCCATCCCTGGAGATGGATGTCACACTTGGTAGACAGTCATTGAAGAAGAGGAAGACCCTCATGGAGATGGATAGACAAAGTGGGCTCAAGCATAGCAAAGATGTGAGGATGGCGCAGGTCCGGGAAGTCTTTCGTTCTGTTGTCCATGAAGTCACTATGAGTCAGAACAGATTCAAGGGCACCTAACAACAACAAAGTTTGGTTCTAAGACCAGCATCATCAGCATTCCTTCGAAATGCAAATTCTCAGGGCCTACTCTCTACCTACTGAATCAGACACTTTTGGGGTAGAGCCCAGTGTTCTCTTTTAATAAGCCCCCTAGGTGGTTCTAAGGAGCTCTAGTGGCACAATGTCGAAGGTATTTGACTGCCAGAATGTTCGTGGTTCAAACCCACCACCAACCCTGCTTAAGGAAGGGAGAACCTCCTGAAGAAAGCTGAGGTTGTTAAGGAGGAATGGAGGCTGGGGATGTACCAACAACATCTGAAACATGGGACAAATGGTCCATAATTTAAAGCCTAGATGACCCCCTCCTTTTTAAGTTTTGTTGTGTGAAATATAAACCAAAACCGAATTCACTGCATCAAATTGATTCTGACTCATAGTGACTTGCATTGGGTTTCTGAGGCTGTAAATTTTATGGAAGTAGATTGCCCCATCTTCCTTCTGCAAAGTGGTGGTGGGGTTTGAACCACTGACCTTCTGGTTAGCAGCCAAATGCCTTATCCATTATGCTACTAGAGCTCTCGGTGTGAAATATATACAAGAAAACAATTGCCATTTTAACCACTTTAAAATTATTATTTAAAAAAAATTTTCAGTGTCCCCTCCCCTCCTGTCCCACCCCTGGTAACCAACAAAGAAAGTTTCCTTCCATATATAAACCTTTCCTTGACTTTTTACAATGAACTAATACAATATTTGTCCTTCTTTGATTGACTTATTTCACTCAGCATAATGTCCTCCAAGTTTATCTACATTATGTATGTTTGGCAAGTTGGCAATCTACTTCCGTAGTGATGTTGTTGTTGTTGTTGTTATGTGCCGTCAAGTCAAACCCGACTCATAGCAACCCCTCCTTGGGTTTCTGAGGCAGTATCACTACGGAAGTACTGCCTCAGAAATCCAAGGAGGGGTCGCTATGAATTGGATCTGACTCCACAGCAGTGGTTGTGTTTTGCGTTCTTTACAATATTCTTTAGTGTCGCATAGTATTCCATTGTGTCTATGTACCATAGTTTGGTTATCCATTCTCCTGTTGATGGGCACCTATGTTGTTTCCATCTTTTTGCTATTGTAAATAGTGCTGTGATGAACATGGGTGTGCGTATATCTGTTCTTGTCCTGGCTCTCACTTCTTTAGTATATATACCTAGTAATGGAATTGCTGGGTCAAATTATATGTCTAATTCCAAATTTTTAAGAAATCACCATACTACTTTCCACAGTGGTTGTATCATTTGACAGTCTCACCAGCAGTGTATGAGCGTTGCAATCTCTCCACATCCTTACCAGCATTTATTATTTTCTGTCTTGTTGAAATTTGCTATTAGTGCTGGGGCCAGATGGTATCTCATTGTTGTTTAGATTTGCATCTCTTTAATAGCTAATGATTGTGAACATTTCTTCATGTGTTTCTTGGCCACCCAAATATTCTCTTTGGTGAAGTGTCTATTCATGTCTTTTGTCCATTATTTAATTGCATTGTTTATCTTTTTGTTGTTGAAGTGTTGAAGTTTTCTAAAAATTTTCAACAAAAGTTCCTCGTCAGTTATGTCATTGCTGAATATTTCCCCACCCCCACCCCCAATCTGTAGGTTCTCTTTTTACTCTTTGGAGAAGTTTTTGAAGCACATATAAATTTTATTTTTGGAAGATCCCATTCATCTAGTTTATCTTCTGCTATTTGTCCATTTTGGGCTACACCTGACAGTCTATTTATGCCATAAATTAGGGCCCTTATATTTGCCCCTAGTTTTTCCTTGAGGACAAATTTTAGGTTCACATATAAGTCTTTGATCCATCTGGAGTTAGTTTTTGTGTATGGTGTGAGGTATGGATCTTGTTTAATTTTTCTGCAAATAGATATCCAGTTTTGCTAGCACCATTTGTTAAAGAAACCATCTTGTCCCCATGTAATGGATTTCAGCCCTTTGTCAAAAATCAGCTGACCATTGGTCAATAGATTTCTGGGTTCTCAATTCTGTTCCACTGATCTATGTGTCTGTCATTGTACCAATACCAGGCAGTTTTGACTACTGTGGCTGTATAGTAGGTTTTGAGATCTGGGAGTGTGAGACTTCCTACTTTGTTCTTCAATCATGCTTTGCTTATCCGAGATCTCTTTCCTTTCCATAAAAAATTAGTGATTGGTTTTTCCATGTCCTTAAAGAATGTTGATGGGATTTGGATTGGGATTGCATTGAATGTATAGACTGCTTTGGGCAGTATTGACATTTTCACAATGTCCAATCTTCCTATCCACGAGCATGGTATATTCTTTCATGGTGACATAGAGCCTAAGATTTGACTGCTAACTAGAAGGATAGAGGTTCAAACCCACCAGCTACTCCTCAGAAGGAAGATTGGGCAATCTACTTCCATAGGGATAACACCCAGAAACCCAAGGAGGGGTCTCTATGATTTGGATCTGACTCAACAGCAGTGCATTGTGTTGCATTGCTTAAGGTTTCTTGGAGTAGTGATTTGTAGTTTTTTTTTTTTTTTTGTACAGGTCTTTTGTGTCCCTAGTGAGATTTATTCCCAAGTATTTTATTTTATTTTTTGGTATCTATTG
>NW_006921606.1:20194419-20194982 GCF_000298275.1 Orycteropus afer afer
GATTTTTTGGAAGTAGATTGTCAGGCTGGATGGACTTGAACCTCCAATCTTTCAGTAGCAGTGAGTATGTTAACTTTTTACAATACCCAGGGATTCTATCCTTCCTAGAGCTCCACTGTCTAAGTTAAAATGTTAGTATTTTAATGGGAATTTATTTATTTATATCATTTAAATGAGAATTACTTATTTGTGAGGAAGGTTAAGAGTCTTTTCATATTTTCTCATGCTTATAATTCAGTTTCACATCTGTCTTAGGTTGGGTTCTCTAGAGAAGCAAAACAAGTGAAGCTTAAATATATATATATATATATATATATAGAGAGAGAGAGAGAGAGAGAGAGAGAGAGATAAAACAAAAAAACCAACCTACTGCCATCAATTCGATTCCGACTCATAGTGACCCCCTTTGGGTTTCCAAAGTGGTAAATCTTTATGGAAATAGATTGCCTAGTCTTTCTTCTGTGGAGTAGCAGTGAGTTTGAACCACCAACCTTCTGGTTAGCAGTCAGATGTGTTAGGCATTACACCACCAGAGCTCTCTCTCTCTCTCTCTCTCCATATAT
>NW_006921606.1:20195082-20201060 GCF_000298275.1 Orycteropus afer afer
TTTTTTGTACAGGTCTTTTGTGTCCCTAGTGAGATTTATTCCCAAGTATTTTATTTTATTTTTTGGTATCTATTGTAAATAGTGGAAGCTCTGGTGGTGTAGTGCCTAAGGCATTTCACTGCTAAACAGAAGGCTGGCGGTTCAAACCCACCAGCCACTCCTCGGAAGGAAGGTTAGGCAATCTACTTCTGTAGTGATACTGCCTTTGAAACTGAAGGAGGGGTCGCTATGGGTTGGCTCCGACTGGACAGCACATAACAACAACAACAACAACACTGTAATGATATTGATTTCCTTATTTTCTTTTCAGCAACCTGTTTGCTGGTGTAGAGGAATCCAAATGATGTTTGTAATATGCTAAATCTCTCAATTACTTCCAGTATTTTTTTTTTTCTGAGTCTCTTGGGTTTTCTAGGTATAGGATCATATCATCCACAAATAGGGATAATTTTACTTCTTCCTTACCAATCTAAATGCCTTAGATTTCCCTTTCTTGCCTTATTGCCCTGGCTAGAACTTCCAATACAATGTTGAATAGAAGTGGTGATAGAGAACATCCTTGTGTGGTTCCTGTTCACAAGGGGAATGGTTTCAGTCTCTCTCCATTGGTTTTGCATATGTGCCCTTTATTATGTTGAGGAATGTCCCTTCTATTCTTACGCTGCTGAGAGTTTTTATCAGGAATGGATGTTGAATTTTATCAAATGCCTTTTCTGTATCAATTGATATGATCACATGGTTCTTTTCCTTTGTTTTATTTATATGATGGATGATGTTGATTGTTTTTCTAATGTTGAATCATCCATGCATACATAGTATGAACCCACCTGATCATAATGTATTATTTTTTGGATACATTGTTGGAGTCTATTGGCTGGGATTTTGTTGAAGATTTTTGCATATATATTCCTGAGGGATATCAGTCTGTAGTTTTCTTTTTGAGTGATGTTCTTTGCCTGGTTTTGGTATCAAGATTATGCTTGCTTCATAAGATGAATTTGGGAGGATTCCATCCTTTTCTATGTTCTGGCATAGTTGAAGTAGGATTGGTGTCACTTCTTCTGTGAATATTCAGTAGAATTCTCCAGTAAAACCATCTGGGCCAAGACTTTTTTTGTTGGTAATTTTTTTATGACCTGTTGAATTTCATCTTTTGTTTTGGGTCTGTTAAATTTTCCACCTCAGTCTGTATTAGTTTAGGTAAGTAGTATGTTTCCAGAAATCTGTCCATTTCTTCTAGATTTACAAATTTGTTGGAGTACAGTTTTTCATAGTATCCTGATATTATCTCTTTGATTTCTTTTGGTTCTGTTGTGATGCCACACATTTTCTTTCTTATTCGTACCATTGGTATTCTCTCCCTCTTTTCTTTTGTTAACTTTGCCAGTGATTTGTCAATTTTATTAATTTTTTCAAAGAACCAACTTCTAGTCTTGCTGATTTTTTCTGTTGTCTTTCTATTTTCATTTGTTTCTGCTCAATCTTTATTATTTCTTTGCTTCTGGTGACTGTAGGCTTGCTCTTTTTCTAATTGTTGGAGATGTTGGAGGAAGGTGTTAATTTTGGCCCTTCCTCTTTTCTGATGTATGTATTTATTGCTATAAATTGGTCTATGATCACAGCTTTTGCTGTGTCCAAAAGATTTTGTTATGGTGTGTTTTCATAATTGTTTGATTCAAGGAATTTTTTAATTTAAATTTTCATTTCTTCTAATATCCAGTCATTTTAAGGAGAGTATTATTCAGTTTCCATGTGTTTGCTCTTTTTTTGTTGATTTCTAATTTTATACCACTGTGATCTGAGAAGATGCTTTCCAGTATTTCAGTGTTTTTAAACTTATTGAGGCTTGCTTTGTGGCCCAACATGTAGTCTATCCCAGAGAATGTTCTATGTGTGCTGGAAAAGAATGTATATTGTATTATTGTTGAGTGAAGTAGTTGTCTGTAAGGTCAAGTTGGTGGATTGTATTGTTAAGTTCTTCTGTGTCTTTGTTGATTTCTTTTCCAGTTGTTCTTTCATTGAAAGTGGCGTATTAGTCTCCTACTATGACTATGGAGTCATCTATTTGTCTTTTCAATTTTGTTAATATCTGATTTGTGAATTTGGGGCTCTTTCATTGGGTGCATAGATATTTATTATGGTTATGTCCTCTTGTCAAATTGATCCATAAATCATTATATAATGTCTTTCCTTGTCTCATATGGTGGTTTTTGTCTTAAAGTCAATTTAATCAGAAATTAATACTGCCACTCCTGCTCTTTTATGGTTGTCATTTGCTTGATTTATCTTTTTCCAGTGTTTTATTTTTAGTCTATTAGTGTCTTTCTCTCTAAGGTGTGTCTCTTATAGGCAGTATATCGATGGGTTATATTTTCATCCAGTCTGCAACTCTCCATCTCCTGAGTAATACATTTAATCCATTGACATTCAGTGTAATTATCAACAAGTATGAATTTGTTGCTGTCATTTTGTTATGTGTTTTTTTTAATGGTGTTGGTGATTTCTTTGTTCCATATAATTTTCTGTGCTGAGCTCATTTTGTTTTATGAATTGTGTTATCACTTCCTTTGTTGCTCTTGTTTTAGTATTTGCTAAATATTTGTGCTTGTCCTCTTTTTTATTTTGATGTGAAGATTTATAATTTTTCTTTGAGATTACCCCATGATTTATAATTTTCTTCCCAAGTTTAGGGAATTATAAATAGTTATAATTATTATATTATATTACAATAATGATAAGTATTATAATTATTTATAATAATTATAAATCTATCTTGCAATTGTCTTGACTTTCTCACCATTTAGAAGTTCTGTAACTATGCAATTCTTTCCCTCTTTTTGGTTTGTAGTTGTCCTCCTTTGCCAATTGATGTCTCTGGTTCCCTGTTTACAATCTTTTGGCTTATTTACTTTGGATACTTCCATAACTGAATTGGTTTCTGGATTATGTCATCATGTCTGTTAATGGCTGGTTTGCTGTTGTTGGTTCTCTGTCCAAAGGACTCCTTTTAGCATTTCTTGTAAGGTTGGTCTTGTTTTAGCAAATTCCTTTAATTTCTGCTTATCTGGAAATGTCCTAATTTCACCATCATATTTAAGGGACAATTTTGCTGGGTATATCATTCTTGGTTGGAAATTTTTCTCTTTCGGGGTTTTATATATACCACCCCATTGTCTTCTCGCCTGCATGGTTTCTGCCAAGAAATCCAAGCTTAGTCTTATTGGTTGCTTCTTGCAGATAAGTTTTCTATTTTCCTGTGCTGCTTTCCAGATTCTTTCTTTGTCTTTGGTTTTGGTGTGTTTGATGATGATATGTCTTGGTGATTTTCTTTTGGGGTCTTCCTGTTTGGGGTTCATTGGACTTCTTGAATGGATATAGTCTCATCTTTCATCATACCAGGGAAATTCTCTTGCAAGGAGTCTTCAATAATTTTCTCTGTGGTTTTATTTGTCCTTTCCTGTTCTAGAATTCTGATTACACATAAGTTATTCCTTTTGATGGTATCCCACATGAACCTTAGGCTTTCTTCAATTTGTTTTGATCTTTTATCTGATTAATCCCTTTCCAAAGAAGTAGTCAGGTATTTGTCTTCAATCTCACTAATTCTGTCTCCCATAGATTCAATTCTAGTCCTTTGCCCATTCAATGTGTTACCTGTTTCTGAAAATTTAGTATTAATCATCTGGATTTCTATCTGTAGATATTGTATCATTTCTAGTTTTTCATTTATTTTGTCATTTTGTTCTTGAATTGCCATTCAAAATTTTCTGGGGTTTTCTCTGTGTTTTCCTCCATTTTGTCAACATTTTCCTTGATCTGTCTCTCAATTCATTGAAGGTACCAAAATATAATTCTTTTGAATTCCTTACCAGGAAGTTCCAATGCTGTTTTTTCCTCAGGAATATGTTCTGGGTCTGTATCCTTGTCCCTTGTTTCTCCTGGTTTATCTTGCTTCTTTGTGTGGACTGTGATGGTCTCTTGTCTCCAAGACATTGTGACATTTTTGTGTTTATATTTGTTTGGTGATTGATTGGAGTGATTCGCCCTAGATTTTCATTTTCTTTGTTTTGTTTTGGTGTTATCTGAGTAATCAAGGTACTGTGCTCCTCTATTTGCTAGTTGGCAGCACTTATACACTCACCACCTGTCCCCTTTGCAGTTGTCAGCCTCCTATATGTCCGTGCTGTCCTTGGCAAGTGGAGCCTATTCTTAGGTTCCTGGAATCTGAATGAGAATGCTGTTCCTTTAAATATACAAAATGCCTGACACTTGTAAACATTCAAAATGGTTGTGCCCTCTGAACAGCCAAGAGTCCACAGCTCAGTTTGTCTCCTTCTTTGCTATTTTCCTTTTTAGTCCTCAGCCACCAGTGCAGTCTTCCATGGAGCCCTTGGTGAGCAGGGCCAACTTTTAGGCTAATTCTCAGGTCCTAACACTACTGGGAAATATTCAGGCTATCTGTGCTGTCAGGGTTGTTGACAGTCCGCAGCTCCATTTGTCTCCTTACTCACTGTTTTCATTCAGGTTCTTCTACTAGTTGGTGTTTAATCCATGTCTGTATCCTTCCTTTCAAAGCTCAGGGCTCCAGGATTATCTTCTGTATTTGTGTCAACAGGTTTCTCTTTTCTTTGTTGAAGAGGTTACTGGAAGTCTCATTTTAACCATTTTTAAGTGTACAATTCAATGACATTAATTACATTCACTGTATTATGCAACCATCACCACTATCTACTTCCAAAAGTTTTATATCACCCAAACAGAAACTTGGTGTTCCTTGAACAATAACTCCCATTTCCAACTTTCACCTACCCCTGGTAACTGTTAGTAAACTTTGGTATCCATGCCTTTTCTTAATCTAGATATTTCATATAGATCAGATAATATAATATTTGTCCTTTTGTGTTTATCTTATTTCACTGTAGTGACAGGTGGTTAAAGCATTCTACTGTTAATCAGAAAGTTGGCAACTTGAATCCTATAGTTGCTCCATTGGAGGAAGATGAGGCAGTCTGCTTCTGTAAAAATTACAGCCTTGGAAACCCTAAGGGGCAGTTCTTTACTGTTTTATAGGGTCAGTATAAGTTGGGATTGACTCAACAGCAGTGGGTTTAGGGGGCTATTTAACTCAGCATCATGTTTTCACAGTTCATCTATGCATCAAAACATCACTTGTCTTTGTGGTTGAGTCTTTTTTCCATTGTATGGCTGGACTATGTTTTGTTTATGCATTTATCTGTTGATGGACACTTACATTGTCCAGATGACCTTTTAAACCTAGCTTTTTAATTGAAAGAATAGTACATATGTGCTGGCAGGACTTCAAATTAGAGGTGTTCAGACTGACCTCACAATAATGAGTTAACTTGGAGTGCTCTTGGGGAAATAAGGAGGCAGAACTATACAGTGTCTTTTTTTTTTTTTTTTCCTGCTGAAAATGTTCCAGGGAGCATGTGATTAAGATGCTATCACTAAGTACTTGCATTACCTGTCTTCAGGAATTATATGATCAACTGATAATGGAAAAACTGTGTGTGATCATACTAGATTTTGTATATAAAACTCACTTCTGCCGCATGTCCATTGGAGCACTTTATACTTTCATATAGTGCTGCCCCAACTTGAGTTATAATACTCCTTAATACAACTCAGTTCTGCTCCTAACAGAGTAAGAATTTTGTTCTTTGAAACATGCACATGGTAAAATTTCAAATTATATATATATATATATATAGATAGATACATAATTTATAGATATATAATTTATATAAATTATATATGTGTGTGTGTGTGTGTGTGTGTAGGTAGGTGTTATCAGTTAAATTGTTTATCCCCAAAATATGTTGTAAATCCTATCCCCTAACAGTCCTATTAATGTAACAGGGAGCTCTGGTAGCATAGTGGCTAAGGCACTTGACTGCTAACCAGAAGGCTGGCGGTTCAAACCCACCAGCCACTCCTCGGAAGGAAGGTTGGGCAAT
>NW_006921606.1:20203332-20220867 GCF_000298275.1 Orycteropus afer afer
AGAAAAATTTATTTCAAGGAAGTGGCTCACACAGTTGTAGGGGCTGGCAAGTCCCAAGTTTGTGGATCAAACATTAAGCTGGATGTTTCTTGTAACTCACACAGCTGAAGGGGTTGACAAACTCAAGACTGGTGGGCAGTACAGCAGGTTACTGGCTTCCGAGGTTGGTGAATCCAAGATCAGCAAGTAAAATGGCTCACAATCCCAAGATTGGCAGGCAATGCAGCAGGCCACTGGAACCAGAGATGATGATGCCCAAATGCAGGCTCCAAAATGAGCAAAAAGCCAGAGACCTTTCCCAGAGCTTTTCCATATATGCTAGAAGCAGGCTACACCCCAAAGGAAACTCCCTTTCAACAGATTGACTGCTCCTATCAGATCTCATCACGGAGGTGATTATATTATGTCAGATTTCATCATGGGGAATAAGTACATTATAACTGCTAAGCCACTTAGAATCATGGATCAGCCAAGTTGGCACATAATCTTAACTACCACAACATCTTTTTCTGGGGACCAACCACACAGACATTTGTATTTGTGTGGTTGCTTCTAAGCTTTGTGGTGTTAGTGTCCTACAAAGAAAGGCCTTCTCCACTCTAAGCCTGTAGAGTGTTCTAGCAGAAATGAGATTAAATAAAGCATCTCTGGTGTAATGGAGAAGGTCAAAGTCATTCCATTTGCCAAGATTCTGTCTTGTTGAGAACTTTTCAGGAATGCATGTTTTGGACTTAGACAGGGCATAATGTGGGAATAAAGAGGGCCAGAGACCATCAGTAAATTGTACTCCCTCTATTTGAGTACCCAGGGCTAATCTTTAAATCACACCCCCAGACACACACACTCAAATTTCAACTTAAATAGCTGTTGATAGTGTCAGCAGAAGGGCCTTTCCTCTTGTAGTCTGTTGCCTCAGTCACCTTTCTATTTGTGGTGCTTAGTCTGGCCCCCCCTTGAATTTGCTCTTGGGGGCAAGTACTGCCCTCTGTCTCCCCCCTGCCACCTCATGCCTATATATCTAACATGCTTGAGGAAGGACATTGAGCCATATGGAGTTAGTAGAAACTGTTCAGTGGTGCCCCCTTCAAGTGATGGCCAGGGCAAGTGCTGTAACTACCATACTTTGGATGCACCTCAATGTAGAGGGACATTACCATCCAAGTGCCTAGTCAAAATGGCTGCTAACTCCTCCATTGCAGTTAAGAATCATTTCAGTCTGTGCTTATTGGTGGAGGCTGAAACTTCCAGTCTGCAGATGAGGTGTTTACAGCTTCAGGCTCTGGTGGAATCCTCCAGAGGGGACCCCCTCTCCCTGCTATTGTTCACCTCCCATTCCTAGCACTTGGTTGATGCTCTTTAGGTAGCTTTCAAATACCAGCTCCTCTGGGTCTTGTTAAAATACTTTATCAGTGCCTATCTTTCTTGGCAGGGGTGACCTTTAATTCATCTTTGCTGTCACTACCTGACTTGGATAACCTCCAAAGAAAGGTTGCCATGGCGATCCTGCATTCAGCTCAACCAAATCTGGCTCCTGTATCTTATTAAATGTTCCCTAAAAAGGAAATCACCTAGAGAGAGAGAGAAGATGAGGGTCATTCACATGTAACAATAATGTTCTGTTGCCTGCACCCCTCCCCTATTGCCACCATCTCCTCCTCGGTCATGAGTTCAGTCATTGCCACTCTTCTCCTTTCCCTAATCTCAGCTGTCGTAAGCACTGAAATTTTAAGAGGTGAAGGATGGGAGATGGTTATAGCAAAATGTCAATCCATTTTTCAGAAGACATTTTTACAACTCAAATCTCGGCACCACTGCCAAATGTCGGAGTGGATATGTAATGAGGGTGCACTGGAAACGCTAATTGGATGGATATTCCTTTTTTTTTTTTTTTTTTTCTCTTTCTTTCCTTTTACTGTGGTGCTTTCCCCCTTTTCCTGGGGCTCCTGTTTGCACAGTGATTCTTATTAAATCGGCAGAGATAATCTCCCTTTAAACTACAAGCTTGGTGCACCTTGCTCAGGGAGAAGAGCTGGAATGCACAATTGCTGCTGGGGACTTTCAAGAGGGTGTTTTGTATTCACCCTGTGGTTGAAAGAAAGAGGGAGAAGGCAAGAAATATGTGACACTGCCAGAGTCTGCAGAAGGATAGATCAGACTCTCAATCCTTTTGTGACAGTCAGTTTGGCCCAGGGATGACTGGATACCAGGGAAGATAAAGGCCTCACTTGGAAATGGCAGGAGGCACTGTCTGTCCCTGAGTGAGTCTCTGGCCTTTGTCTCTAGAAGCAGAAACCACATGTCTGTCTATTTTGAGTAGAGGGGAGGCCTGACCCTCTGGCACTTCTAGATGGGATGGGGCACCACATGCCTTGTGGGAGGTCTTCTTCCACAAAAACAACCAAACCAAATCCATTGCTGTTGAGTTGATTTTGACTCAAATTGACCCAAGAAGACAGAATAGAACTGTCCCATGGAGTTTCTAAAGCTTTAATCTTGACAGAAGCAGACTATTACATCTTTCTCCCATGGAGTAGGCAAATAGGTTTGAATCACTGCCCTTTGGTTTTGGTTAACAGCTGAGCACTTTAAACACTGTGCCACCAGGGTTCCTAGGTCTTCTTCACCTTCACCACTCTTGCCCTGATAAGGAGCCTGGGTGGCTCAAGTGGATTGCTCCACGGAAAAAAGGCCTGCTTCTGTGGAGATTGCAGCCAAGAAAATCCTAGGGAGCAGATATACTCTGTTACACATGGCATTGCCAGGAGCCTGGGGCCAATGTGACATCAGCTAGCAACAATAACATCTTGCCCCCATGCTGTGTTTGTTGAGAAACAGCCAGAATTTTGTTCTGGAAGCACATCTTAGAAGTTTGCAAATCAGAACTGTGTCTGGAACCTCATTTCTAATAACTATCAGTTGGTGTGATGACAGATTTCCAGTAAAATTTGAGGTTCAAATAATATAATAATCCACTGTTGAAAATACAATGAAATATAATATCCCAATAAAATAATAAAACTCATAGTTTCAGTCACTATTCTCATTGCTTTCTCTTTCTCATAATTAACACATTGCTTGTAGAATTATGAGTTTATTGCTCATTCATTTCACTTGCTTAGAAGCTCCATCTGGGCAAGAACCATGTCTGTTTTCTTCAGCTGGTTTCCTGACCACCTTGCACAGGAGTGCTCAGAAATATATGGTGAGAAAATAAGTTTATATGCATTCTCATTTCCTCTTTTATAAGAAAATGAATGATCACTGGCTCAGGTGGTTTTCTGGCCAAGTCAGTGTCCAACTTCCACACGTATCTAAAAATTCCACTGGCAAAGTTAAATTTCATCCATGCCTTGTGATCCTGGAAAGCGGTGGTTAAAGAAATCCTCCCACCCCTTTGTTCCAGAGAATGAAACAAAAACTATTGTCTGAGATGAACTCAATAATCTCCCTTGTTTAAATAACCAGGAACCAGTTGCCATGGAGTTGATTTAGACTCACGGCAACCATCCCATGTGTTCAGACTAGAACGGTGCTCCATAGGGTTTTTAATAGTTGAGTTTTGGGAAGTGGATCATGAGATTTTTCTTCCAAGGTGCCCCTCGGTAGTTTCAAACCTCTACCCTTTTGGTTAACAGCTGAGCAGGTTAATATTTGTACCACCCAGGCACTCTAAATAAACTTTAGAATAGAATTTTACTTCTCTGATTTCCCCAAACTTCTCCCCCTCTTTCTTTAGGGGCTCCAAGTGCCAGAGAATTCCTTTGACTCTCTCCTTCCCCCTAATTCTCCCAAGATACATGTGGCCTTATCGTAAAACATTCAAAACAAAATGGCCTTAATTGTAACCTCAGTAAATCACTTTCCCAACCTCCCTTAACTTTATTCTAAAAAAAATCCCATAGTGTTTTGTCCCAGAAGAGTAGGAGCTGGTCTTTCTCCTTGCTGAAATCATATTCCTCCTATTTCTGTGTGTTTCTTTTCTCCCTTCCCTTAGTCCTTTCCTCTCATTTATAAAGTTGTTACTGTTGTTAGCTTCAGTGGAATTGGCAACGCTGACTTATGGAGACCCCATACACAAGGGAATGAACACTGCCTGGTCCTGAGCCTTCCCCATGATCAGTTGTAGATTGGACAACTGTGGTCAACAGGGTTTTCATTGGTTGATTTTCGGAAGTAGATCACCAGGCCTTTCTTCCTAGTCTGGAAACTCCACTGAGCCCTATTTAGCATCGTAACAACACACAAGCCTCTACTGACAGGCTGGCTGGTGGCTGTGCATGAGGCGGATTGAATCCAAATCCCCAGCCTGAAAGGCAAGAATTCTACCACTGAACCACCAAATCTTTATTCCCTTACAGTAAGCCTTTTGAATAAAGTCATCCTTGTCTGGTGGAATTGTTTTCTTGACACCACCCACCAGTTTTGAAGGGTGGGGCTTTCAGTAGACAATGGAATTTGGGTTCCCCTCACCCCTCATCCAGCAGTCTGCCTTGAGCCCAGAGTTAAATATTGGTCTTTCCCCTTATTTTCCAAGGCATCAACACAAAAATTGATCTGTTTCACGAACTTTACTGAGGTTTGAAGGAATTACATTAAAGAAAACAAAACATTAAAAGCTGTCCTTGGGCTTCACTTTCCTCAAAGCTCATCATCTCAGTGATTTCTCTGGGCTTTGTCCCCATAGCAACCTTTTCTCTTTAGTCCAAGACCAACATCTAAGCCATGGGGCCTCATCTTCCATGGAGGAGAGTCTTGTGTTCTTATCCCCCACCTCAATTCTAGAACCCCCAAACCCTGGTCACTGGGTCAGGTAGGAGCTAGCAAAAACTGTTGTTGTTGTTATGTGTTTTTTTTTTTTTTTTTTTCATCATCTTCATGCTTGAGTCCATTGTTGTGGCCATTGTATATTTTGAGTGCATACCAACCCATAGGGCTCATCTTCCAGCACTGTATCACACAATACTATTGTGAGTCACAGGGTTTTCATTGGCTTATTTTTGGAAGTAGATCATCAGGCCTTTTTTCCTAGTCTGGAAGCTCCACTGAAACCTGTCCTCCATGGGTTACCATATTCGTATTTGAAATACTGATGGTAGAGCTTCCAGCATCACAGCAAGACATAAGCTATCACAGTATGATACACTGATAGGAGGAAGTTTATAGCCTCTGCTTTTGGATTATTCACTAAGCTCAGCACCTCCTGCTTCAGGACACTTGCATGGGAATTCAGTCTGTGACATGACAAAGTGGAACCAAAGTGGTCTCTCTCAACACCAGGGAGAGCCCACCCCAAAGGAAAACTCCAGTTCTGCCCCAAAAACATTGAAAGTAAATCCTCTCAGGCTTTATCAGTCAAAATCTCACAAATATTAGGGTTCATTTTCAGATATTTTTTGTAGATCTACTTACCCATAGATTAGGGTCAAGGTGACATGAAAGGACAATAAACTGTCACTCTAAGTCTTCAATTATAAAACAAAGAAAGTAAGATTGCCCAGTGAGGAGTGGTCAATGTCATCTCAGAGCCCTAATGCTGGAAAAGCCCCAGGTCAGGGAAGACCACTAACAGGCTGTATTAGTTCCCTGTGGCTTCTCCAATTTACCTACAAATTCGACTTAAAGACAGACTTAGGAACAGAACTTGTCTGTAACACAGGACCTGTTTGCATTTCCAAATAAGTTCACATTCTGAGGTTCCAGGTGGATATATCTTTTGGGGGTCATATCAGTCCATTATATAGGCTAAATAGAGTAGGGAGGAAGAGAGGGCCCCAAAGTCTACCACCAGTGTCATTAAATTGTCTTATCCCCCTCTTCCCTCTACAAACCCAGGACACAATCTGGGTCTACCTGGCTAGTTCATAAAGACAGGCCCCCCCTGAGGGTAGGACAGCTGATTCCCTCCTTAGGGTCAGTAGTCCCTTATAGGAGGTGGATGATTCTTAGGGAACCCATTCCCTAGGTCTGCCTGTCCACGAAGAAGGGTGAGAAAAGGGGCTGAAAGGTGGGCACTAGGTGCCAGAATGGTGGAGCTGGAGACTGTGAATATGGAATTAGTGGAATTCTCTGCTTCCTGGGCCCTCATGTATGCTAGCCAATGTGTAAGTACTTCTTGGAAATGTCCTCATATGATTCATATAGGCACCTCTGAGTTGACAAATAAATGGGAGACCTGAATCACACTGCTAGATTGTGTCATAGCTCAGATTTGAACCTGTGTCCAAGACCTACTCTCTGTATGACTCTTTACCATGATCCTCTAGTGGGAAGGGCCATGGGGGAGGGCCCTCATGTGCCCTTTACCTGTGAAGTGAAGACTGAAAAGTAAGCAAGTCTTCACTGTAGCAGCAGCCACTCCCCACCTCACCCTACCACTCACTGAGAGGCTGGACAGACTCCAGGAGTCTCAGCACCCATCTGAGCATGGTGAATGGGTGTGTCGAAGGATGGAGGGAAAACACCAGCTGCCAGGATTCCAACATCATCAAAAGCACTACACAAAGATGGCCAGGAGCTCTGGGGAAGGCCTGTCCCATCTGCACAGAGGACATTCTTTCCAAAAATACCCTCTCCTTCCAGCTCACACTTAGCCTTCCAAGGAGGATTCCAGTTGTGTGCACTGCAACCGCAAGCTGTCCAGTCTGACCCTCCTGAGCTTGGGATGCCTTCTAAAGAGGGCAAGAAATAGACCCCACTCTGGGCTAGTATGTGGGTACCAGGTGGGTCGTATCACACACACACACACACACACACATAAAATGTTAACTTCTTTTGTTTCTTGATAACTCTTATAACTGTGATTGTTTTACATTCCAAATCAACAAGTCATGTCAAGCTGAACAAAAATACATACATGAGCAGTTAAACCTGACGGGACTCCTGTCCTGGGGTCCCACACTGTGCTTCAGGGAAGGGTGATATGCTAGTCAGAGAACGTGTGTTAAGAGACATCAAGAGTAGAACCTGGAAGCTAAATCAGAGAGTAACACTAGCCCCATCTGAGGCCCAGAAGAGCAGAACCATCCTTGGATCCCCACCGAGGCATAGAGCAGTGGCAGTTGGCCTGAGGGCACAGAGGGAGAAAAGGAATGAGACTACCGCTGACATCCAGTACCAGATGGCCTCCCTGCACCCATACTGTGGCACCACACAAATACCAGGATTCAGACACAGGGAAGTGGCTCAAGATAGAAACCAACTTGAGTTATAGAAAGACAAGGCAAAATTTGTCACTTGCACACTGAATTCATGTCTGCTACACACATTAGGAGAGCTTGGGATGACTTTAAAGGTGGCAGAGCTTAAGGGTGTATTCACAGATTGACAGTTGGAGGATGAGGGAGGAGCTGTCACTGAATTCAGGAGTAGGGAGATATATAGGCTTGTAAGGGCAGAGGCCAAGTGGGGACTGGGAGGGAGCAGGTAGTGAGAAAATGCTGTTTAGCTTCTTTTCCTAGGGAAGGAACTGAGGAGATGAGAGTTAATAGTTCAGCATAATTTATCAATGCTTTCTGCTCCCAGGAGAAAGACAGTCCCTGGGTGGTGCAGTTTGTACTAGATAGAAACCTAGAGAATAGGGGTTCAAAACCACTCAACAGAACTGCAAAAGAAAGACCTGGTAATCTGCTTCCAGAAAGATTGTTGTTGCTATTGTTAGGTGCTGTTGAGTTGGCTCTGACTCATAGCGACCCTATGCACAACAGAACAAAACACTGCCTGGTCCTGTGCCAGCTTCATAATCCTTGCTATACCTGAGTCCATTGTTGCAGCCACTGTGTAAATTCATCTTATTGAGGGCCTTTCCCTTTATGGTTGACCCTCCACTTTACCAAGCATGATATCCTTCTCCAGGGAATGATCCCCTCTGACAACATGGCCAAAATAGGTCAGAGGAAGTCTGCCCATTCTCGCTTCCAAGGAGCATTCTGGTTGCACTTCTTCCAGGACAGATTTGTTAGTTCTTCTGGCAGTCCATGGTACTTTCAGCATTCTTCACCCACACTACAACTCAAAAGCATCAATTCTTCTTCAGTCTTCCTTATTCATTGTCCAGCTTTCACATGCATATGAGGCTATTGAAAATACCATGGCTTGGGTCAGGCACACCTTAGGCTTCAAAGAGACATCTTTGCTCTTCAGCACTTTAAAGAGGTCATTTGCAGCAGATTTGCCTAGTGCAATACATCATTGGATTTCTTGACTGCTGCTTCCATTGGTAGGAGCTCTGGTAGCATAGTGCCTAAGGCACTTGACTGGTAGCCAGAAGGCTGGTGGTTCAAACCCACCAGCCACTCTTCGGAAGGAAGGTTGGGCAATCTACTTCCATAGTGATACTGCCTCAGAAACCCAAGGAGGGGTCGCTATGAGTCGAGTCTGACTCGATGGCACATAACAACAGCTGCTTCCATTGGTGTTGATTGTGGAACCAAGTAAAATGAAATCCATGAAGATTATAGCCAAGAAAACCCTATGGAACAATTCTACTCTGAAACAGTGAGGTTGGCTATGAATGAGGTTTTTTTTTGTTTTGTTTTGTTTTGTTTTTGTCTGGTTTTGTGCCCCTAAGAAAATTTTCTTTTAGAAGGAAGAGCTAGCTCCAAGCCTGGACAGCTAGGTCCTCTCCCCTGGAACTGAACTTCATCTCAGCACCATCTCCTACTTCATGCAACACCTTTATTTTCACAACCATGCCCATGATACTTGCCAGGATTGGCAGTTACAGGGACAGCCACTGAAAAATAGCTTCTCAATGAAAAATTTGGATGCCTGTGCTCGGAGGCAGGGGGTACCTGAAACAAATTGTGCTGAGCCTCACACTGGGTGTGGAAATGAGGAAAAAGAAGAAACTACAACAAAAGAAGAATCTTCATTATTTCCCAGCACAGAAAATCCCTGAGCCAACTTTTCAAGAAATTCACTTTTATTCTTTTGCTTAAAATGGATACTGAAGAGTGTGAACCATTTTCTTTTAATTTCCTTATATCTTTTATCACCATCTTAAAAGCACTAGAAGCCACATAACAAATTGATGCAGCAACTTCCATATCATCTTTCATATCAGGCAATAAACAAAGTCCAATTGCTTTATAAAAGAAAGGCCACTTGTGACCTAAGGATCTAATAATGCTTTCTCTTGGAAACGATTCAGTCTTGGGCTGCCTTGAACTCCACCTTTTGCGATCATCTAGGATGAGGAGCTCTGGTAGCATAGTGGCTAAGACACTTGCCTGCTAACCAGACGGCTGGCGGTTCAAACCCACCAGCCACTCCTCGGAAGGAAGGTTGGGCAATCCTACTTCCGTAGTGATACTGCCTCGGAAACCCAAGGAGGGGTCGCTATGAGTCGGGGCCGACTCGACGGCACATAACAACAACAACAACAACAGGATGGTATAGTTCACTCAATGTGTGAAATTATGGAAATGGCTCCTGTTAAAAATAAGCCCTACAGCCTTCCACCTTCCGCAATAACTCTGCTCATAAGCAAGAAGCCAAGGAACATTTGTCCATGACTCTGGGTCCGCCAGGACACTTGCGGGTGGAAGGTGAGCAACTGGTCTAAAACAATGGATTTGCAATGATGATTCTTGGTGCCCTTAGAATCCTTAGTAGAATCTTTGAGCTTTGTCCTTTGACAGAGAAGGAAGCCATGATTCCCCACATCCTCTTTTTAAATGGAGAAAGTTCTGTTGTTGATTTCATTTGGAAAAATAAAAAGCCCACGCTGCTGAAATAAGTTTGAAAACCATGTGATTAAGATGACCAAAGGAGTTCCTGGGTGGTGCAAACAGTTAACATACTCAGATGCTAACAGAGGTTAGAGGTTCATGTCCACCTAGAGGTGCCTGAGAAGGAAGGCCTAATGATCTACTTCCAAAAAAATCAGTCATTGAAAACCCTATGGAACACAGTTCTACTCTGACATACCTAAGGTTGCCATGGGCTGGAATCAACTCAATGGCAATTGGGTACTGGTTTTTAAAATGATCAAGAAAGGACAATGAAGAAGCACAAAATATTCTTTCCATAGGGAACGAGCTGTGTGGGGTTTTGGAGTAAACTCAGGCATTGCTCCCTGGTGTCTTGATCTGAGTCATATGATAAGGTGTTAAAGAAATTAGTCTAAAAATCATCACTTTAGTCACAGTCTTGGTCCAGGTGAGAACAATGCCATCGAGGTTTCCTGAAGGCTTTAGCACCCCATTGCTCTGCACAAGGGACATGCCTGGTGAGTAGTTGCTTCCCTGTTAGCCTTTGTCTGGGCTGATGAAGACTTCACACAGCAGGCTGGACTGTCCATTGAACAAGGCAGCAGCTCAGATAGGCATTCAGTCAGGGGCAGTGGAATATAGTTTTTAGTTTTTAAATTCTATTTGGCTCAACTTTGAGGTCCTAGGTAGAGGCAGGTCAGTTGCCTCTCCTGAATTGAGTCTATACCCCAACCACTTCTCTTATTGGGGACTCACATGTTGGGGTCACTATGTACCTATCCCAATTGCCCCAGGGCCAGGTACCAAACAATTAGGGACAATCCCTATATCCCTACAGCCTATGGAATTATTAAAAATATTCAAACCCTAGGAAGCCAGTGAAGGAACCCTGGTGGCTGAAACTGTTAAGTGTTCAGCTGCTGTTTTGGTTACTTAGTGCTGCTCTGACAGGACAAATGGAATGGCTTTAACAAACAGGAGTTTATTCTTACAATTTTTGGAGGCTGGAAGTTCAAGTTCAAAGTGCCAGGCTCTAGGGGCTGGGTGAAAGTCCCTCAACCTGGTGCTTCAGCTCTGCTTCCTGCTCCAGGCCCACTGAAGTTGAAGGCTTTTCTTCACTCATGCAGCTGCTGGCTGCTGAGGCAGACAAACCCACAGTCAACAGGTAAAATGGCACAGTCCCAATATCACCAAACCACAAGGCAGGCTATTGATTCAAGTCCAGAAAAAGTCTCAAGATTGGCAGGGCAACATGGCAGGCTGCTGAACAATGACCTTACTACATGTAGGGTCCAAGTGTGCCATTAGCCGTAGACCATTCTCAAAGCTTCTCCTTATAAACTGGAAACAGACCACATCCCTAAAGCAGCTGCTCAGCTGCTCCCAGCAGATTCCGCCATGGAGTTGATTGCCAGTCTCATCATGGGAAATAACTACCACTAGCTGCCCAGCCACTCAAAACCAGGCCCAGCCAGGTCAACATATAACCTTTACCACAGCTGCTAAATGAAAGCTTGGCAGTTCAAACTCACCCAGCAGCTCCATGGAAGAAAGAATTGTCAATCTGCTTCCATATAGATCACAGGCAAGAAAACCCTATGGGGCAGTTCTACTCTGTCATATGGGGTTGCAATGAGTCAAAATTGACTGCACGTCACCTAACAACAAAGAAGCCAATGAACTCTAACCTTAAGCCAGTTGGAAGCTAACCCCACTTTGTTTACCATACATTTACCTTCAAGATGTCTCCTACATTTCCACCTTCTTGTTATCTTGTCCCGGGGTGCAACCTCCAGTGCAGCTTTCCTGACAGCCTTATCATGTTCAAAGCTGTAAGTAATAAAGAGTTCTGACTTTCATCTGTCCGAGTGCCATTGTGTTGTGCCCTGCCATCCAAAGAGCCTGTAATCATACCTAATAGCATATGGTTATAAAACAGGCAGCCCTGCCATTTCTTCTTGTTTATTCTTTGAGGCAGGAACATCTATGTAGGATTTTCATCCTGGTTTGCCATTTACAAGCTCTGTGACTTTGGCAATTTTCTCTTTGAATTTCAGTCTCCTCACCTATAAAGTGGGGAGAACAGTGGCTATCTCATAAAGATATTGAAATAATGAAATGATGAAACCAGATGATTCCTGTGTAATGTATAGTGTGATGCCTGGCACAGAGCAGAGTTCCACCACTTTATCATCATCATTGTTTCATCATCATTATTATCTTGGGAGTGGACAGGATGTTGTTTAGTGACTAAGCAGTAGCTTGAGTTAGGGCTGTACAGAACACTTTGTGACATAAAGGCACAGTTGTTCAAGGATGAGCTCAACATTCTCTCTCACTGTATTTAGGAAGGACAAGATCTCCTGCTCACTTGCTTGGCTGACTAGAGCAGGTGGTCCTTGGAGATTTATTGGAAAGCATAAACTGGTCTCCCACTCACAACTACATTTAACCGGTTGCCACTGAGTCAGTTCTATGTGTGTCAGAACAGAACTGTGCTTCACAAGGTTTATAATGCCTGATTTTTCTGAAGAAGATCACCAGGTCTTTCTTCTGAAGTGCCTCTGGGTCAGTGGTGATGCTAAAGGGGTGCAGGAGCTGTGGACAGCACAAAATAACTCTGTCAGCGGTCAGAGGTTACTATAAATTTTTAGTGCAGTGTTTCAATAGAAATACACTATTTTTTATAAAAATAGCCCTATAGAGAACAGAAGGGTTCTTATGCACAAGGAGACAGCTCAGGAGGCAGGAGTGCATGGGAAGGAAAGACATAGGGAAGAGGTAACTATGGGGAGGAAGTGGGAGGGGAGCTGTTGCATTGTGGGAAATTTCAGTCAATGTCATGAGACAAAGTGTATGTGAGCTGCTGCATGGAAAGTGAATTTGCTCCAAAAACTTTCACCCAAATCACAATTAAAAAAAAAAAAAAATCCCCATAGTTAATTATATAGGAGCACTGGTGGCATAGTGACTTTTTCCATTTTGCTTTGGTCTATTTTCTGATTGATCCCTTAACAAAGTAGTATTGAGGTATTTGTCTTCAATCTCATTAATTCTGTCTTCCATTGATTTGATTCTATTCCTTTGCCCATTCAGTGTGTTATCTATTTCTGAAATTTTAGTACTAATCTTCTGGATTTCTATTTGTAAGTTTTGCATCATTTCTAATTTTTCATTTTGCTCTTGTATTGTTTTCCTAAATTGTTCTAGAGTTTTGTCTGTGTTTTCCTTAATTTTGTCAGTGTTTTCCTTGATCTAACTCTCAATCCATTGAAGGTACCTAAATATAATTATTTTGAATTCCTTATCATGGAGTTCCTATGCTGTTTCTTCCTCAGGGATGTTTTCTGGGACTGTGTCCTGGTCCCTTGTTTCTACTACTTTATCTTGCTTCTTTGTGTGCACTGTGATGGTCTGTTGTCTCTGAGGCATTGTGACATTGTTGTATTTAATCCACATCTTTAACCTTCCTTTCAAAGCTCAGGGTTCCAAGATTATCTTCTGTATCTGTGTCAACTGGTTTCTCTTTTCTTTGTTGATGAGGGTCTGTGTAGCTTGTCTTCCTATTCTGCCATCTTACTGGAAGACTCTGGTGTCATAGTGCATAAGGCTTTTGGCTGCTAACTGGAAGGTCAGCAGTTCACACCCACCAGCTGCTCCATGTGAGTAAAGATTTACAACCTTAGAAATCCAGTGGGGGTTGCTATGAGACAGAATCAACTCAATGGCAGTGGGTTTTATTTTTTATTTTTTGGCTTAGTTAGTTATAACAACAAAAATATCTTTCTTAAGCCCAGTTTACACATATCAATATACCTACAAGGCTAAAAATCTATGCCAATTTACTTTTTGAACTCCTAATGCACTCCAGTCTGAGCTGTCATTATTACCCAATGATAATGACACTTCAAATCACATGGTTTCATCTGCACATGCTATAAGCACTGCTGTTGTTTTTGTTGCTGCCAATGTTTTTATAGTTGCTGATTTAGTCAAACTTTCTGGTGTTCAACCACAGTATTTTGATAATTAGTATTTTTGAAACTATATCAATAAGAATGGTAATAAGGAGGTTCAATAAGAATGAAAGAGTAATTAAAGGAAAAGGAGAAAAATTTTAAAAAGGCTTCCATTCAGTTACTAATAATGTAATTCAATGTAGAAAGATTTTATAAAACAATTTTTATTGTTAGTATTTGGGTAATCTAAGAAATATTTATTTAAGCAATTTACAACAATATTGACCCCACACTACCCTTTGATTAAAATTTATAATGAACATTACTAAAGATTCTGTATAGTCTGGTACATGAGGAAGTCTGTGGTGGGGGAATGACACCATGAGTTAGCACACTGGATGACACCGACCCTAGTGATAACACTGGGTGGACTTGAATGCCAACTTGTCAGTTGGCAGCTGAACGATTTAATTTTGCACCACCCATGATACTATTAGATAGGTTTTAAAGGAGCATCTTCTTGAACTCTCCCTCCCAGCCTGGTCCTGGCAAGCTAAAACAGGATCAGCTAAGCCTAATGTTGTGAGCCTCTTGAAATCTGGCTCATTCTTGAAGCCAAAATGCCTAGTGGATTTCCCTGGGGGGAAATGGCATGAAATAACTTAACAGAGAGTGACTTGAAAAAAGAAAAGGCATTTTGTTCTTTCAAGGAGACTGTTGAATACCCAATCCAAACACCCCCATAACTAATTCATTACTTTACACCAAGCAGACATCTTTTAAATTAGGCGGAATACAAATGAGTCCTTGTTTTGTGCCATTAATTTCAGTGGTTTTACACAATATTTGAATCACTGGCTTTTCTTCTCCTTGGATGCAGACCAAATCAGGCTGAATCTACTTGCATTAAAAGCCATTCATGGGACTCAGCCAGTCCCATCTTGCAGATGGAATGCCATATGTTTTGACTCACCCCCCCCATATGGAACAATAATATGCAATCCAGGAATAGAATGCATTATTTCTCTGTGTCTTCATTCCAGGTCACCTCTAACTCATAAGCCCTCTCCATTTCAGACAGAGGTACAGAAGTTCATTTGGAAAACACCCAGAAAGATGCTGAGATTCTGAAGGGATTTTTTTTTTTTGGCTCCTGCTGGACCTAAGACCTCAAATGCAATCAATTCTAAGAGTTTAGTGCATCCATGATTTGGCACTTGGGAGGATTCTATTTTCATTTTTCCAGGAATGTGTTAGGACTTTTAACTTGAGAGTGTAACATTTGACTCTTGGTTAAGGTCAGGAGGCTCTAGAAATAGTGAGTTAAGTGGTTCTGGTCCCTGCAAAAGCATCTGAACTGAATTTGATGTTTCTTGGGAGAATCTCTGGATAAAATAGCAAAAGGATTATGTCTGAGGAGAGACCGGTAAAGATGAAATCTGGATCACAACTATGACTAGAAAAAGCCTTGAAGTTTGGAGAGGCTTGATGGAAGGATAGACCAAGTATGGAGTCCCAGCCAAAAAATAAGAAAGAGTTATGGAGTCCTTCTACTGTTTATCCAAGGTGGAGTGGTTGAAAGAATGCTGGACTAGGAATCAGAATAAGTGGCTTCTGATCTTTTTACTGTTGTTGACTAGCTGTGTGATTTCAGACAAGGGATAGACTTGGTGTTTTCAGGTATAAAATAAGGGAATTATAGAATTGAGAATGGCAAATAGATCTGACTTCTCATGTCACCTTAGACTGATGGGTACTGGCTGAGGCTGAGCTCAGGGGAGAGGGTGGTGAGATTAATTAGATGTTTGGCCATGAGCACAGGAAGGGAGAGTGAGTGTGCTTACCACTTATTTGATTCAGACTAGAACATCTCCAAGGTCCCTTCCAGAAATAATTATTTAGAACTACGATTCCATTTGTTCAACAATTGACATTAAGAGGCCTGGGTGCCATTCAAAAGTTTCTTACTGACTGAAGAAGCGGGTCAGCTTCCAAATTATTCTAACACAGAGCGCTTCTATATAAAGTACTACGTCCATCTGCCTATTGCTATAAAGTCTCACTTTCTGGTTAGAGAACTCTTCTAGTAATAGACCATTTGATGTCATGGAAGCACAGATGCTAGTAATTGCAATTCTGATTTTAATGAGATTGTAAACCAGAGCTGAGGGGCAGATAATATAATTTCATTTTGATTCATATTGCCAAGGTGTGGCCCTCACCTTCTTGCAGTTCTTGAAGCTTCAGTCAGCCATAATCATGTCCTTGAATTATCAAATGCCTATTTTCTGTGTCTGTGGATATTGAGTTCTAAGAAATCCAGATTTCTAAGATTACCTAACCCTTGTAGGATGGACTTTCAAGTGAGCTGTCTGAATTGTTACCTGTAGCAGAATATCAAAATGGCACTCTGTCTCCCTTTTTAGCTGAGATGCCAAAGGCCAAGAATACAGCAAGAGCTGCCAAGTATACTCATATTCCAAAGGCAGGTGGTAGACATCTATACAGGACTTGCAAAAGGGTGAACTAAAATCAGTGTCCTGATCCTTAACCCATAATCCAACTCAAGGGTATAAAATCATTGAAATTGGCAATTATTGGAAAGAGAGCATATTTTGAGGGAGTTGTTGGTCTGTAATGTAGTCTGTCCTATACTACCATCCATACACCCTGGGAAAGAGGAAGCAGATGTGAGATAGAGTACTGGGAAGATCACCTAGAAAGCTGGAAAATCTTATCTGGGGGACAGGGGACTGAAGCCTGACACATGCCTAAGTTAGACATGGAGGCTCTCAGCCTGAGGCAGCAAGGCTGGGAGAACTAGGGCTTCGGGCAGGCAGTGGTGTGAGTTTTCCATGAGCCACATTGACTTGAGGAACAGATTTGGCATAAAGATGCATTAAAAGGGACTTCTCTGAAAAGGATCAACTGCAAGTATGATGAAACTCTAACAGATAGTCTCTCAAGGTGACTTCTGGGCATCTAAGGACTAGTGGCTTCAATTGTACATGGCCAGTCAGAGGAGGCATTTGCCATTCTTAAGGAAGTAGAGCAGGAGAAGGTGGAGCTAGCACAGAAAAACTGAGTTTTTCCTTACTTCCCCACTTCTTTATCATAGGCTTTAAGACTTAAGCATTAAAGGAAGAGGAGCAATATAAATTAGTCCATGTGTTAATGCTTATTTTTTTTTCAACTGAGCTGAGTAGTATTCTACTGTATGACTACTTCATAATTTGTTTATTTTTTCTGTCAATAAACATTGTTTTTTTTTTTTTTTTTTTCCAGTTTTGGGCTATTAGGAGTAAAGCTTCTACGGACATTCATGTACAAGTCATTGTATGAACGTGTTTTCCATTTTCTTGTCTAAATATCTAGGAGTACAACTGACGGCTCACAGAGCAGCCATATGTTTAATTCAATAGATACAAGGGCTGTGCTCATTTTCTCAGTACATGAGCTAACTATGTGAAAACTGCTTGATTAGTTTTCATTGTGTGCTGCTCATTTTCTGGAAAATTTGTTTATGGGAAACTTGTTTCTGGACTAGGATGAAGGTGCCTTCCTACAGAGAATATTTACTTTGGCCTTTGCTGGGTACCTAGGGTTCCTACTAGCCTAGGGCCACTTTCAACACCTTACATTCATGGCTTAAGGTTTATTTCAGATTATCCATATGATGTGCAGCTGAGGTGAAAATCTAAGGAACAGTTCTTGGTCATGACTGCTCAAGAAGGACTTCAGATTTTTCTCTCTCCTGCTTTCTTCAGTGCCAAGGTGCTTTTCCTTATAGAGCCCTGGGTGTGAGGATTGATTCTTTTTTTTTTTTTTTTTTGGTTCTCCCTTATGCTGGTGGTATCACCTGTGTT
>NW_006921606.1:20220967-20226605 GCF_000298275.1 Orycteropus afer afer
ATTTCAGATTATCCATATGATGTGCAGCTGAGGTGAAAATCTAAGGAACAGTTCTTGGTCATGACTGCTCAAGAAGGACTTCAGATTTTTCTCTCAGATTCTTTCTTCTGGGCCTTGGTTCTTTCCCTTATACTGCCCCTGGTTTGTGGTTTTTTTTTTTTTTTTTTTTTTTTTCTGGTTCTCCCTTATGCTGGTGGTATCACCTGTGTTGTGACAGAAAGCAAATCTGAAGCTCATTAAGATTCCCAAATGTCTTCATAGCAACAGTGATCTCAGTGTTTGACTAGCTCTCTGGATTTCTGCCTTTGCTTAGATTTTAGCTAGGATGTTCTTTATTCTCTTTTCATGTTTTTAAGAAGTGTTTTGATGTGTTTAAGAAGAAGGTTTTTCATATTTTATTCAGTAGTTTTAGTTGTTTTCAGGAGCAGTGTTGGTCCAAGTAACTTCCACTGCCATATTCCCAGATAGAAAAAATGTGGGTCTATTTTCATCCATTTTGCAAAAGACTTGATGGGACTTTTTCATTTCAAAAATTATTTACTTAGTTCTGGAGAATTTTCCTGAGTTATTTATTTGATACTATTTCTCTTGTTTTTCACCATTCTCTCTCTTTTCTTATTGAAATATAATTCACTTACTAGAAAAGTGACCATTTTAAAGAGTACAATTCAGTGGTTTCTAGAATATTCACAAGATTGTACTATATCACACTATCTAATCCCAGAATATTTTCATTATGTCAAAAAGAAACCTTGTACCCATTAGCAGTCACTTTCCACTTCTCTTCCCTGCACCTTGGCAATCTCTCTATGGATTTGCCTATTTCTGGACATTTCATATAAATGGAATTATATAATATGTGACCTTTTGACCTGGTTTCTTTCCCTTAGCATAATGTTTTCAAGGTTCATCTATATAGTAGCATGTATCAGTACTTCTTTTCTTTTAATGCCAAGTAGTATTCCACTGTATGGATATACCACATTTAATTTATCCATT
Source organism: Orycteropus afer afer (assembly GCF_000298275.1). Taxonomy (NCBI): domain Eukaryota; kingdom Metazoa; phylum Chordata; class Mammalia; order Tubulidentata; family Orycteropodidae; genus Orycteropus; species Orycteropus afer. Next base: position 20,221,967 of record NW_006921606.1, read on the forward strand.
CATCAGTTTATGCATATTTGAATAATTTCTACTTTTTGGCCATGTAAATAATGCTGCTGTGAGCATCTGGGTACAAGTTATGTGTGGACATACGTTTTCAATTATTTTGGGTATATTCCCAAGAATAATATTGCTAGATCATCTGATAACTCTATGTTTAACTTTTTGAGGAACTGCCAAACTGTTTTCCAAAGTGGTTGCATCATTTTACTCTCTAGTAGCAAATATATGAGGTGCTCTTGTGGTGTAGTGCCTAAGGCATTTGACTGCTAACCAGAAGGCTGGCAGTTAAAACCCACCAGCCACTGCTTGGAAGGAAGGTTGGGCAATCTACTTCTGTAGTGATACTGCCTCAGAAACCCAATGAGGGATTGTTAAGAGTCAGATCTGACTCAATGGCAGTGGGTGGAACAAATATATGAGAGTTTCAATTTCTCCATACGCTTAAAAGCACTTGTTAGTTACTATTCTTGTTTTTTAATTATGGTCATCATAAACCAAACCAAAGGAAACCAAAACCATTGCTGTGGAATATATTCCCACTCAGTGTGACCCTATATAACAGAGTAAACTTCCCCATAGGGTTTCCAAGGCTTTAATCTTTACAGAAGCAGACTGCCACATTTTTCTCCCATTTAGTGGCTGGTGGGTTTGAACTGCCAACATTTTGGTTAGGAGCCAAGTTCTTAACTACTATGCAACAGGGCTCCCTATAGCCATTCTGTTCTTGTCATTGTTAGGTGCCACTGAGTTGGTGCAAACTCATAGTGACCCTATATACAACAGAGTGAAATACTTCCCAGTCCTGCACCATTCTCATGATTGTTGCTATGTTTGAGCCCAATGTTGCAACCACAATGTAAATCCATCCTGTTGAGGGACTTCCTCTTTTTTGCTAACCCAAACCCACAAGCCACTCCTTGAAAAGAAGGTTGGACAATCCAGTTTCATAGTGATACCACTTCGGAAACCCAAGAAGGGGTCACTGAGTTGTATCCAACTCAACGAGAGTGAGTTTGAGTTCTCTACTTCACCAAGCATGATGTCCTTCTCCAGCGACCAGTCCTTCCTGATAACATGACCAAAGTATGAAAGACAAAGTCTTGCCATCCTTACTTCTAAGGAGCATTCTGAGTGTACTTTGTCCAAGAAAGATTTGTTCCTTCTTCTGGAAATCCATGGTATATTCAATATTCTTCTCCAACACCATAAATCAAATGCATCAATTCTTCTTTCTCTTCCTTATTCATTGTACAGCTTTTGCATATATATGAGGCAATTGAAGATATCATGACTTTGGACAGGTGAACCTTAATCTTCAACATGACATCTTCACTCTTTAACTTTTTAAATAGGTCTTTTGCAGCAGATTTGCCTAATGCAATCCATCATTTGAGTTCTTGACTGCTGTTTCCAAGGACAATGATTCTGGATCCAAGTAAAATGAAATCCTTGACAACTTCAATCTTCCCTCCATTTATCATTATGTTGCTTATTGGTCCAATTGTGATGATTTTATTTTCTTTATGTTGGGGTATAATCCATATTGTAGACTGTAATCTTTAATCTTCATCAGGAAGTACTTCAAGTCCTCTTCACTTTCAGCAAGGAAGGTTGTGTCATCTGCATATCTCAGGTTGTTAATGAATCTTCCTCTAATCTGGGTGCCACATTCTTTTTCATATAGTACAGCATCTCATATTATTTGTTTAGCATACAGATTGCACAAGTATGGTAAAGGATATAACCCTTACTCACAACTTTCCTGGTTTAAAACCATGCAATAATTGTGTTGCTTATGTTTTTGTGTCAACTTGGCTGGGCCTGGTTGAGTGGCTGGGCAGCTGGTGGTAGTTATTCCCCATGATGAGACTGGCAATCTACTCTATGGTGGGATCTACCACAAACAGCTGAGTAGCTGCCTTTGGGATGTGGTCTGCTGCCTGTATTTAAGGAGAAGCCTTGGGAATTGTCTCTAGCCTATGGCACACTTGGACCCTGCATGTAGCCATGTCATTGCTCAGCAGCCTGCTATGCTCTGCCGACTTGGGACTTACAATGGACTTAAGTTAATGGCCTGCCATGTGATTTGGTAACATTGGAACTGTGCCTTTTTACTTGTCAACCTTGGGGCTTCTCAGCCTCAGCAGCCAGCGGCTGTCTGTGTGAAGAAATGCCTCTAGCTCCAGTGGGCTGGGAGCAGGAGGCAGAGCTGGACCTCAAGGTTGAGGGGCTTTCACCCAGCCCCTAGAGCCTGGCACTTTGAACTTGGACTTCTAGCCTCCCAAACTGTAAGAGAATAAACTCTTGTTTGTTTAAGCCATCCCATTTGTGGTATATTCTTGTCAGAGTGGCACTAGGTAACCAGAACAATTCTCTTGTTCTGTTCCAACAACTGCCTCTTTGTCTATGTATATAGGTTTGGCATGAACACAGTTAAGTGTTCTGGAATTCCCATTCTTTGTAAGTTATCCATAATTTGTCATGATCCATACAGTTGAATGAATTTGCATAGTCAATAAAATATAAACATTTTTCTGGTATTCTTTTGTTTTAGTCAATATCCATCTGACATCAGCAATGACATTCCTCATTCCACATCCTCTTCTGAATGTGGCTGAAATTTCCGGCAGTTCCCTGTCTATGTATAGCTGCCACCATTTTTGAAATATTTTCAGCAAGATTTTACTTGCATGTGATATGAATAATATTGTTCGATAATTTCCACGTTCTGCTGAATCACCTTTCTTTGGAATGGACACAAATATTTATCTCTTCCAGTTTGTTGGCCAGTAGCTGTCTTCCAAATTTCTTGACATAGACAGGTGAGTGCTTCCAGTGTTGCATCCATTCATTGGAACATCTCAACTGGTATTCCCTCAATTCCTGGAGACTTGTTTCTCACCAATACCTTCAGTACATCTTGGACTTCTTCCTTCAGTATCATCAGTTCTTGATTATATGCTATCTCCTGAAATGGTTGAGCTTCAAAAAATTCTTTTTGCTACAGTGACTCTCTATTCCTTCCATCTTCTTTTGTTATTTCCTGTGTTACTCAATATTTTGCTCATAGAATCTTTCAATATTGAAACTCAAGACTTGAAACTTTTCTTTCATTCTTTCAGCTTGAGAAATGCCAAGTGTGTTCTTCCCTTTTGGTTTTCTAGCTACATTTCTTTGCATGTTTCATTATAATACTTTTACTTTGCCTTCTCAAGCCACCCTATGATATCTGTTCAGCTCTTTAACTTCATCATTTCTTCCATTCATTTCAGTTATTCTGATTTCTGTAGAGTGTGCAATCAATATTACTTGTGCTTATGTGTCATATTTAAAAATATATAGATATCTAATCCAAAGTTATGAAGATTCACACCTATATTTTCCTCTAAGTTTTTGTAGTTTTCAGCTCTCACATAGGTTTTCAATCCATTTTAATTCAATTTTTGCATATGGCTTGAGGGATTGTCTTTCACCATTTCATGTTAGCTGTGGGTTTTTCATAGATGCGCCTCATCAGGTTGAAGAAACTTCCTTTTATTGCTAGTTTGTTGAGTGCTTTTAGTTCTATTTTTTATTAGGAGGCAGTGTTGAATTGTGTTAAGTGATTTTTCCTGCATCTCTTGAAATGATTATATGAGTTTTGTCTTTAATCCTGTAAATATAGTAAATTACATCAATTGATTTTTGTATGTTGAACCAACCTTACATTTTTGGGATAAACCCCAGGTAGTCATGGTATATAATCCATTTTATAAGATCTTGGATTTTGATTGCTAATATTTTGCTATGGATTTTTGCATCTATATTCATAAGATAATTTTTCCAGTAATATATCAGACAGAGTGTTTCACTGCTATTCACAAGGTTTTCACTGGTCAATTTTTTTAATAAGTGGTTATCTTCCTTCTTCCAAGTCTATCTTATTCTGGAAGCTCCACTGAAATCTGTCCACCATGGGTGACCCCACTGGTATTTTAAATACCAGTGGCATAGCCTCCAACCTCACAGCCATACACAAGCCACCACAATAGGACAAACTGACAGATGACAGCTTCACAATAAATGGAGAAAAGATTGAAGTTGTCAAAGATTTCATATTATTTGGTGTGTTAGACTGGATTCTCTAGAGAAACAAAAATAATCAAAGCTTAAATATATATTAAGAGAGAGAAAAATTTATCTTAGGAAAATGGCTCACACACATATAGAAGCCAGCAAGTCCAAAGTCCCCGGAGCAAATGTCAAGCTGGAGACTTTCCCCACAGGGGGCCGAGAAGCTCAAGGCTGGCAGGCAGTACACTGGCTGTTGACTCCAACGAATGACGAATCCAAGATCTCCAGGCCAAACAGTGGACTGTTCACTCACGAACGGTTGCAGGCAGCACAACAGAATCCCAATCCACAGAAGAATGTCCCTCTTCCTAGGATGTCCCTGGATATCCTGGAAGCAGGCCACACCCCTAAGGAAACTCCCCTTGGGCAGATTGGCCACTCAGAACACAGTCATCTGATCCCATCATGGGAACAACCACACAGAACTGGGGTCTAGCCAAGTTGACACACAGCTCCAACTATCGCAGTCCACCCCTTGTCAACTTGGCAGTTGTACACATCTTCTTAACCATATATAATCTCT
>NW_006921606.1:20248190-20257677 GCF_000298275.1 Orycteropus afer afer
AGAAGATGCTTTGTAGTATTTCAATGTTTTTAAATTTATTAAGGCTTGCTTTATGGCCTAACATATGGTCTATCATGGAAAATGTTCCATGTACACTGGAGAAGAATGTATATTGTACTGCTGTAGGGTTAAGTGCTCTGTAGATGTCTATAAGGTCAAGTTGCTGGATTGTATTGTTTAGCTCTTCTGCATCTTTACTGAGTTTCTTTCCAGTATTTTATCTTTCATTGAAAGTGTATATTAAAGTCTCCCACTATGACTGTAGAGTCATCTATTTGACTTTCAACTCTTTTAAAGTCTGATTTATGTATTTTGGGGCTCTTTCATTGGGTCCATAGATATTTATTATGGCTATATCTTCTTTTTCAGTTGTTCCTTTAATCATTATATAATGTCCTTCCTTGTCTCATATGGGTTTTTGTCTTAAAGTCAATTTGATCAGAAATTAATATTGCCACTCCTGCTCTCTGACAGTTGCCATTTACTTGATATATCTTTTTCCACCCTTGGATTTTTAGTCTTTTTTTTTGTCTTTGTCTCCAAGGTGTGTCTCTTGTAGACAGCATATTGATGGATTTTGTTTTCTTATCCAATCCTCAACTCTATGTCTCTTGAGTGGTGCATTTAATCCATTAATATTCAGTGTAATATTACAATATTAATAATATTAATATTACTGAATACAATTCAGTGTAATGAATTGGTTGCTGTCATTTTGTTATGTGTTTTTTCATGGTGTCTCTGCTTTCTTTGTTCCATATTATTTTCTGTGCTGAGCTTATTATGTTTATGAATCATGTTATCATTTTCTTTGTTGCTGTTGTTTTAGTATTTGTTGAATATTTGTGCTTGTCCTCTTTTTTCTTGTGATGTGAAGGTTTATCATTTTTCTTAGAGGTTACCCTGTGATTTATAATTTTCTCCCCAAGTTTGGCATAGTCTGTTCTATCTTGCAACTCTCTTGACTTCCTCACCATTTAGAAGTTCTGTAACTGCATGGTATTTTCCCTCTTTTTTGTTTGTAGTTGTCCTCACTTGCCAATTGATGTATCTGGTTCCCTGTTTACAATCTTGTAAGCTTATTTTACTTTGAATATATCCATAGCTGTGGTTTCTGGGTTATGTCATCTTGTGTATCAATGGTCGGTTGTTGCTTGCTATTTTTGATACTCTGTTCAAAGGATTCCTGTTAGTATCTCTTGTAACTTTTGTCTGATTTTAACAAATTCTTTTGGTCTCTGCTTATCTGGAAATGTCCTAATTTCACCATCATATTTGAGGGACAATTTTGCCAGGTATATAATTCTTGGTTGAAAATTTTTCTCTTTCAGGGTTTTATATATACCATCCCATTGCCTTCTCACCTGAGTGGTTTCTGCTGAGAAATCAGAGCTTATTCTTACTGGTTGTCCTTTGTAAGAAACTTTTTGTTTTTCCTGTGCTGCTTTCAGGATTCTTTCTTTGTCTTTATTTTTGATGAGTTTGATGATGATATATGTCAGTGATTTTCTTTTGGAGTCTATCCTGTTTGTGGTTTGTTATAGCTCCTGAATGGATATATTCTCATCTTTTATCATATTAGGGAAGTTCTCTTTCAACAAATTTTGGACAATTTTCTCAGTGGTTTTATTTTTCTCTTTCTGTTCTGGAATTCCAATGACACGTAAGTGTCAATGATACCTTTTGATGATATCCCACATGAACCTTAGGCTTTCTTCATTTTGTTTTGACTTTTTTTCTGATTGATCCCTTTCCAAAGAAGTATTCAGGTATTTGTCTTCGATCTCATTAATTCTGTCTTCCATTGCATCAATTCTACTACTTTGCCTTTTCAGTGTGTTATCTATTTCTGACTATTTAGTATTAATCTTCTGGATTTCTATCTGTAGATTTAGAATAATTTCTAATTTTTATTTATTTTGTCATTTTATTCTTGTATTTTCTTCTGAAATTCTTCTAGGGTCTGTGTTTTTCTTGATCTGTCTCTCAGTCCTTTGAAGATACCTAAATATAATTCTTTTGAATTCCTTATCAGAGCATTCCAATGCTGCTTCTTCTTCAGGGATGTGTTCTGGGTCTGTATCCTGCTCCCTTATTTCTATAACTTTATCTTGTTTCTTTGTGTGGATTGTAATGGTCTGTTGTCTTTGAAACATTGTGACATTGTTGTATTTAGATCTCTGTTAACTGTTTACAAAGAGCAGCAAAGGGTGAGTCAGACTCTTCTTGGTGGTTGTTTATGATTGGCCTGGTTATGGAGAAGGAAGTTGTGGCTCTCACTCAGTAAGTGAAGCTGCAGGAGGAGTGGGAGTAGTTGTGTTATATGGGGACTGTTTCTGTGTCCCACTCAGTTAGACAAAAATAACAAGTGAATAACCATCAAAAAAGTAAAAGCAAATAGACAAAAAACACACCATGTAATCACATAGGAACAATACCAAAAAAAGAAAATAAAGGTGGGGGGAACACCACAATATCTGGGGAGAAGGCAATAAGAGAAAAATGATAGAGGAGAATAATGAATTAAACAATGAGAAAAATGCAAAAAGAAAAACAAGGAACAGAGTTAACTATGAGAAAGAAAAAAAAAAAAAAATTAGTACCCAGAACAGGGAAAAGAGAAAAAGCTGAAAACTAGAAGCTAGGAAGGGAAGAATAAAGAATAATGATAATAAGGACAAAAGTAATAATAATAGTAGTAGTTTTAAAACAGACAAAAATAAACTAAAAAAAAAAAAATTGGGGCATGGCCAGGCAGGGCACCCAGGCTCTGTGACTGGGATGGAATTCCTGCTCACCCAGAAGGTGGGTTGGAGTGAGGGATGGCTGCACCTCTGTTCACCAGAAAGGTGTGGTGTAAAAGAGTAACAAGAGGAATATCACACCTTTCCAGTTGTTGGCATCTGGAATGTCTTTGAGGTTCCCAGCAAGTAGAGCTTATTCTTAAGTCCCTGGAATCTGAGAGAACGCTATCACTTTAAATATCCATAATGGTTGAACTGCTTGTAAACATTCAAAATGGCTGCACCCTCTGGACAGGCAAAAGTCCACAGCTCAGCCCGCCTTCCTCTTCGCTGCTTCCCCTTTTATTCACCAGCCACGAGAGCAGTCTTCTGTGTAGTCCCTGGCTAGCCGAGTGATTTTTAGGTTAATTCTTAGGTCCTAACGCCACTCAGCAATATCCAAGGTGTCTGTGCCATCAGGATTGCTCCAAGACCACAGCTCCATATGTCTCCTTTTTTGGTGTTTCCTTCTCTTCAAAGCTCAGGGTTCCAGGATTATCTTCTGTATCTGAGTTAATTGGTTCCCCTTTTCTTTGTTGAAGAAGGTTTGTGCAGGCTTTCTGCCTATTCCACCATCTTACTCAAACTCCACCATTGGTTCTTGATCATATGCCATCTCCTGCAATGGATGAACAGTGACCAATTCTTTTTGGTACAGTGATTCTGTGTATTCTTTCTGTTCTGGTTAACTAGTGCCTCTCTGACAAGAATATACCACAAATGGGATAACTTTAACAAACAGGAGTTTATTCTTACAATTTGGAGGCTTTAAGTCCAAGTTCAAAGTGCCAGGCTCTAGGGGCTGGATGAAAGCCCCTCAACCTTGGGTTGCAGCTCTACCTCCTGCTCCCGGCCCACTGAAGCTAGAGGCATCTCTTCACTCAGGCAGCTACTGGCTGCTGAGGCTAACAAACCCAAGGCTGACAAGTAAAAAGACACAGTTCCGATGTTACCAAACCACATGGCAGGCCGTTAATTCAAGTCTCTTGAAAGTCCCAAGGTCGGCAGAGCATGGCAGCCTGCTGAAGGATTACACGGCTACATGCAGGCTTCAAGCATGCCATAGGCTAGAGACCATTGCCAAAGCTGTTTCTTATGCATGGGAAGGAGACCACTTCCCTAAAGCAGCTACTGTTTCCACCATGGAATTGATTGCCAGTCTCACCATGGGAAATAACTAACTATCACCAGCTGCTCACTCAATCAGGCCCAGTCAAGTTGACACACAAAATTAACCACCACACTTTCCATCTTTTTTGATGTTTCCTTCATCATTCAATATTTTGCCCATAGAATCAATATTGTAACTCAAGACTTAAAGTTCTTCCTCAGCTCTTTCAGCTTGAGAAACGCTGAGCATGTTTGTCCATTTTGGTTTTCTGACTCCAGGTCTTTGCATATTTCATTATAGTAATTGGCTTTGCCTTCTTGAGCTGCTCTTTGAAATCTTCTATCCAGCTCTTTTATCTTGTCATTTCTTCTATTTGCTTTAGCTACTCTCAACTCAAGGGCAAATTTCAGTCTCTTCTGATGTCCATTTTGGTCTTTTCATCCTTTCCTGTCTTTTAAATGACCTCTTGCTTTCTTTATGGATGATGTTCTTGATGTCATCCCACAATTCCTCTGGTTTTTGGTCATTGGTGTTCAATGCATCAAATCTATTCTTTAAGTGGTCTCTAAATTCAGGAAGGATATTATCAGTTGTATTTTGGCTCCTGTGGACTTCTTTTAATTGTCTTCAACTTCAGCTTGAATGTGCATAAGCAGTTGGTGGTCTGTTCCACAATCAGCTCCTGGCCTTGTTTTGGCTTAAGATATTGAATTTCTTCATCGCCTCTTGCCACAGATATAGTCAATCTGATTCCCGTGTACTCCATCTGGCAAAGTCCATGTGTATAGCCATCACTTATGTTTATTTATTATTAATAGTATTCCCCTATAATTCTCTGCTTTTTTCCTGTAAGATTGTATCTCATTCCTGAATTTGTTCTCTTTCATTCCTGATTTTCGTAATTTGAGTCTTCTCTCTTATTTTTAGTGATCAGTCTAGCCAAAGATTTGTCAATTTTGTTAATTTCAGAAAACCTACTTTTTCTTTTTTTGCTGTTTTTTACTTTATTTATTTATATATTTTAATTGTGATTTGGGTGAAATTTCATAAGGCAAATTTATTGTCCATACACTTTTTGCTTCGTGACATTGATTGCTCCCCTTAATGCAACAGCTCTATAGCCAGTTCCTCCCTGTGGTAATCTTTTCCCTGTCTTTCTTTCCTATGCATTTCTGCCTTCTGAGTTATTTGCCTGTGCAAATGCTGTCCTTCTTATCTCCCAGGGTTGATTGTTTTTCTAAGGAGTGTACCTACCTTGTGTAAATATTTACCTTATAGGCCTATCCATTGTCTGGCTGGAAGCCAAGGGAGTGAGTTCAATTCCAGGCCCAAAGGTGACTAGGAGCTATAGTCTAAGGGGTTTCATCAGTCTGTATCAGATCAGTAAACCTGGTCTTTTATATGATTTTGAGTTTTGCAGAGAACCTACTTTTGATTTTGTTGATTTTCTCTATTCTCTATTTCTTTCATTTCTGTTCTAATCTTTATTTCCTTTCTTTTGCTTGGTTTAGATTTATCTTGATCCTCTTTTTATGGCTACATAAGGTAGAAGGGTTTAAGTTTATGATTTTTGATCTTTCTTTTATAAAATGTAAGCGTTTACAATTATTTTCCTCTGAGAATAGCTTGTGCTGCATTTTATAACTTTGGGTATGGTTTGTTTTAATTTTCTTTCATCTCTAAGTATTTTCTAATTTCCTGTATGATTTCTTCTTTGACTCATTTGCTATTTAGGAGCGTGTTGTTAAATTTTACATCTTTGTATTTTCATCTTTTAACGATTGTTAATTTTATTCTATCATGATCGGCAAATATACTGGTATGATTTAATCCTTTTAAATTTATTGAGACTTGTTTTATGGCCTAACATATGGTCTATCCTGGAAAATGTTCCGTGTGCACTTGAGAAGTATGTATATATTCTGCTATTGTTAGGTTCTATAGAGTTCTAATTCATTAATAGTGTTGTCCATCTCTTTGATGTACTTATTGTCTGTTTATCCAACTGTTGTTCTAACAGTTGTTAAAAGTGGAATATGGAAGTCTACTAGTATTACAGTAGAATTCTCTCTTTTCCCTTCATTTCTGTCAGTTTCTGCTTCATGCATTTTTAGACACTGTTATTAGGTGCTTATATATTTATAATAGTTACATCTTCCAAATTGATTGACACTTTTATTGTCATAAAATGCTCTACTTTGTCTCTAGCAACACATTTTTTTCTTAAGATCTAGTTTGTCTTATGTTAGCATAGGTACTTTGACTCTCTTTTGGTTACTGTTTGCACAATATATCTTTTTCTATCATTATACTTTCAGTCAATTTATGTCTTTGACTCTAAATAAAATGTGTTTTTTTATAGACAGTGTATAGTTTGATAGGAGCTCTGGTGGCATAGTGCCTAAGGCATTTGTCTGCTAACTGGAAGGCTGGCAGTTCAAACCCACCAGCCACTCCTCAGAAGGAAGGTTGGGCAATCTATTTCCATAGTGATACCACCTCGGAGACCCAAGGAGGGGTCGCTGTGAGTCAGATCCAACTCCATGGCAGTGAGTTTGGTTTTTTCATTTATATAGTTTGATTGTTTCTTAATCCATTCTACTAATATCTTCCTTTCAACTAGTGAGTTTAATCCATTTAAATTTAGCATAATTAATGATAAGGTAGGACTATATCTACCAATTTTGTTATTTTTCTCTATATGCCTTATGCCTTTTCTGTTCCTGTATTCCTCCATTATTTCTGTAATTAGATATTTTCTAGTGTACCACTTTAATTTCTTTGTCACTTTTTTTTTTAAAAAAATGGGTATTTATATGTTTCCTTAGGGCATATAATTAACAGCTTAGTTTATATCAATCTAATTGAGATGAAGACCAATTTTTTTCAATATCATACAAAAATTTTGCTCCCCTATAACTTGTTCCTCCCTCCATTGTGATTTTATTGTTTCAAATTACATCATTGTACATTTTGTGTCCATCAATTATAATGATAATGATTGTTTTATACAGTTGTCTTTAAAATCAGATGGGGGAAAAGAAAATAAATAAGTTTATACTTTGTTTTATAATTACTTATGTAATTACCTTTACAGATACTCTTTATTTCTTTATGTGGATTTAAATTAGTGTCCAGTACCCTTTATTTTCAGCCTAAAGGACTTTGTATATAATTTCTTGTAGAGCAGGTTTGCTAGCTATGAACTCTTGTGTTTTTATTTTTATTATTTTGGAATGTCTTAATTTTTCCTTCATTTTTAAAGAATAATTTTATGAGATATACAATATCTGCTAAAATAGAATATCTGTTGCTCATGTTTTGTTTTTTTCTTGCTTTTAACATTTTGTAACAGCTCTCTTGCCAGTTCCTCCCTGTGGTAACCTTTTCCCTGTGCCCTTCTTTCCTATGTATTTCCTGTGAGCTATTTGTCTGTGCAACCTCACAGATTGTTTTGTGTATGGTCTCTATGGATTCTGACAAAATGTATCTGTTAATAGTATTGATGATACATTGTATGTAATGAGCTACTTCTCTTTTGATGCTTTCAAGATTTTTTGTCTTTCAGCCTTTTGATTATGATGTGTCTATATGTGGATTTCTTTGAACTTATCTCACATGAAGTTTATTGAGCTTGGATATAGATTGATGTTTTTCACAAATTTCAGAAGTTTGGGATCAAAATTTTTTAAAAAATTTTTCTGTTCCTTGTTTTCTTCTCTCTTTCTGGAATTCCCATTATGTATATGCTGTATGCTCAATTGTATCCCACAGGTCTCTGAGATTCTGTTCATTCTTCTTCATTCTTTTTCCTTTCTGTTATTCAGACTGGATAATGGCAATTGACTTATTTTAAAGTTCATTGATTCTTCTTCCTCCTTAAAAATACTGTTGAACCCCTCTATTGGCTTTTTCATTTCAATTATTGTATTTTCAATTCCAGAATTGTAATTTTTTTTTAAAATACTTTTTTAGCTTTTCACTGATATTCTTTATTTTTTGGCACACTATTCTCATATTTTCCTTTAGTTCTTTGTTCATGGCTTCTTTTAACTCTTTGAATATATTGAAAATAGCTGACTTAAAGTCTTTGTCTAGTAATTTCAATATCTGGGCTTCCTCAGTTTCTATTGATTGCCCCATTTCCCCCCTGTGTTTGGGCTATACTTTCTTGTTTCTTCATATGTATCATATATATATGTTTTGTTGAAAAGTGGGCACTTGAAGTAATATAATGTGGCAACTTTGGAAATCACATTCCCTCTCCTCTCCAGGGTTTGGTGTTGTTGCTCCCTGTTGCAGATGTTTTTTCTGTTTGGATTTGTTTACTGACATTTCTGAACTAATTAATGTAAAGTGTTATTATTATTAATTTTTAATCATTTGTAGCTACTGAAGCCTCTACTCAGTTAAGTTAGTGATCTGCTAATTATTGGCTGTATCATTGCTGTTGCTGGGTACGTGGAGTAGATTCATACTTATAGCCACCTCATGTGATAGAATAGCACTATCCCATAGGGCTTTCCATAATCTTTATGGAAGTTGATCACCAGGTCTTTCTCCTGAAGAGCTGTTGGGAGGGGGGTTTCAAACTGCCAGCCTTTCGATTAGCAGTCAAAAACAACTGTTGCATCACCAGGGCTTTCCTCAAATGTCTGAACTAATAAATTTTCCAATCTTTGCTCTGTGAGTATTGAGACATACTTCACCATTCAATCAGGCAGTTCGCACTCCACTTTATCCTTTCCTTCCTGCTTGTACAGAGCCTCAAAGTCAGTCAGAAATAAGAACTTAGAATCTTCTTAGGTCTTTTGAGATCATGCATACAGCCCTACACATGTGCATAATTTTCTAGATTCCCAGGAAGATGGCATAACTTTTCAAAATCCCTCTGGACATCTCAGACATCTCATTCTTTCTTTCGTTATTTTAAAGTTTTTTGATTAGCCTACAGTTTGCTGCATCTGTTATCCATCACCTCAGGCAGTCATGAAGTTAAAACATTTTGGACAAATGCCCCCTGGAGAAAAGGTCTTTAGCACTGGCTAACTCCCAATTAGCCTTGTAAGTGGGTCTTCCAAGGAACTACCAGACAAGCCATTTAATGCCATTTCTGTGGGATTAAGGCTTTGAGAGGACCCTTGCTCCATTCTACTTTCTTCAGTGGTTCCTGACCTGCATCAGGAATGTGAGCTGTTGGCTTTCAAGGCTATTCCTAAATTACAGAGAAGGGAATGGAACGTGGGCAAGCTAAAAACCCCACAGATCTTGTTGTTCTTCAGAAGAGTCAGCCATTTTTGTTGAACAAATACTCCCTGGGTTGCTGCAAGCCTTTGGTTAATTTCCAGAGTTCTAAAAAAGTTAATTATGACCATTTCTCCCCAGGATTTTCATTTCTTTTAAGAAGAGTAAATTTTTGAAGGTCCTTATTCCATCATTTTTGCTGGTGTTACTGACTCCAACTTTTGGAAGTACAGTTATTTAGATGGTAGAACTTCTATATGGAGCCTCTACTCTTCTTATTTATTTATTTAATCTTTTTTTTCCTCCATCAGTCTTTTTGCCCTACTTTCTTGAAGAATTCTTCAACTTT
>NW_006921606.1:20264245-20271606 GCF_000298275.1 Orycteropus afer afer
TTGATGGTCTGTTCCACAATGAGCTTCTGGCCTTGTTTTGGCTGAAGATATTGAGCTTTTCCATCATCTCTTACCACAGATGTAGTCAATCCAATTCCTGTGTACTCCATCTGGTGAAGTCCACATGTATAGCTGCCATTTGTGTTGTTGAAAAAAGGTATTTGCAATGAATAAGTCATTGGTCTTGCAAAACTCTATCATGCAATCTCCAGTGTTATTTCTGTCACCAAGGCCAAATTTTCCAACTACCAGTGATTCTTCTTTGTTCCAAACTTTTGAATTCCAATCAGCAGTGGTAAACAACACATCTTGATTGCATGTTCGGTCAATTTCAGACTGCAGAAGTTGATAAAAATCTTGAAATTCCTCATTTTTGGCTTTGGTGGTTGGTGTGTAAATTTGAATAATAGTAGTATTAACGGGTCTTTCTTGTAGGCATATGGATATTACCCTATCACTGACAGCATTGTACTTCAGGACAGATCTTGAAACATCCTTTGTGATGATGAATCCCATGCCATTCCTCTTCAATTTGTCATTCCCAGCATAGTAGATCACATGGTTGTCTGATTCAAAATGGCCCAAACCAGTCCATTTCAGCTCACTAATGCCTAGGATATCAATCTTTATGGGTTCCATTTCATTTTTGACAACTTCCAGTTTTCCTAGTTTCATACTTTGTACATTCCATGCTCCAATTATTAATGTATGTTTGCAGTTGTTTCTCCTCAATTTGAATTGTGCCATGTCAGCACATGGAGGTCCTGAAAGACTTACTTTATCCATATCATTGAGGTTGGTTCTACTCTGATGAGGCAGCTCTTTCCCAGTCCTATTTTGAGTGCCTTCCAACAAAAGGGGCTCAACTTCCTGCACTGTGTCGGACGATATTTCTGAAGTATTCATAGAGTTGCCCAGTAATGTATCAGACAGTGTTTCTCTGCTATTCATAAGGTTTTCCCTGGCCAAATTTTGAGAAGTGGATGGCCTCCTCCTTCTTCCTAGTCTGTCTTAGTCTGTAAGTTGCATTGAAACCTGTGCACCATATGCAACTCTGCTGGCATCTGAAATACCTGTGGCAGAACCTCAAGCTTCACAGCAATGTACAAGCCCCACAGGATGACAAACTGACAGACAAGTTCATCTCCCTTAGCTGTTGGAAACTTCTGCGTCCTCCCCTTACCTAATTCCTACCTGGAATTACCACTTTGTGGTCCCAGGCTGCTCTCTCCCTTTCCTGGCTCTAGGGGGTTTGGGGCCTAGCCTTGCCTCCCACCCCTTTTTACCTGGATGTCCTGCAACTCCAGATGTCCCTGGCCTTTCCTGCTCATGCCTAAAAGAGCCTTAGCTAATTTAATCATAACAACAACAAAACTCAATTGTTTTCCATTATTCTCATTTTGCTGATGACTAAACAGAAACAGAAGAAGTGGCTGGATCCATGCTACTCAGGTGGAAACTATGGAGGCAGGGCTGGGACATGGGTGGTCTGATGCTCCACTGTGTTGTTTAATAATGTCTTAAAAGAGGTTGAAGGCCACTGTCTGCAATAAATAAGCCCATGTCTTATAGAATAGAACTATTTCATATGATTTTCTTGGCTGTAATCTTTATGGAAGTAGATCACCATGCCTTTCTTCTGCAGCACCACTGGGTGGATTCAAACTTCTAAACTTTTGGTTAGTTATCTAGCACAAAACTCAGCTGGGTGCAAATACAAAATTTAGAGACAGATTGGTGGAGTAGGTGTCCTGAACAGGATAGCTGGTGTTTTGGTTACCGAGTGCTGCTCTGACAAGGATATACCACAAATGGGATGGATTGAACAAATAGGAGTTTATCCTCTTAAAGTTTGGAAGCTTTAAGTCCAAGTTCAAAACGCCAGGCTCTAGGGGCTTGGTGAAAGCCCTTCAACCTTGGGCTTCAGCTCTGCCTCCTGCTCCTGGCCCACTGAAGCTGGAGGCTTTTCTTCACTCAGCTGCTGGCTGCTGAGACTGACAAGCCCAAGATCAACAAGTAACAAGGCACAGTCCCAATATTACCAAACCACATGGCAGGCTATTAATTCAAGTCCATTAAAAGTCCCAAGATTGGCAGAGCATGGCAGGCTGCTGAATAATGACTTGGCTATGTGCAGGGTTCAAGCATGCTGTAAGCTAGAGACCATTCCCAAAGCTGCTGCTTATATATAGGAAGCTACTACATTCCTAAAGCAGCTACTCAGCTGCTTGTGGCAGATCCCACATTGAGTTGATTGCCACTTTCATCAAGGGGAATAACTACCACCAACTTCCCAGCCACTCAACAAGGCCCAGCCAAGTTGACACACAACCTTAACTACCACAGCTGCTAACATCCTGCAGTGTTCTCAGGAGAGTACATGTTCTTTCCCACCTGCATCTGTTGAGTTCTGCTCTTTCTTCATTCCCTTCTATCCTCTGCTTGGCTGGTTTTACCTCTGGCACCTGGGCTGGCTTCTGCCAGAGGGCGATTTCACACTTCCCAGCAGCCTGCCATTTGGTAACCCCCCTTTCTCCTCCCCAGACACTGGGCCAAGGGGCCCATCATGCACAGAAGAGGATGTTCAATCCCATTCTCCCTGCCAAGTTCAAAAGGCAGCAGTTGTAGCCATGGGCCAGAGGCTGTGCATTCAGAACCTGTCACCATCGCTTCACTAATGAGCATCTCCACTTGGTACACCTGGAGGTGACAGATGCAATGGGGAGGGGTAGACAGATGAGACTGGTGTGGGACCAGGCTAAGATCATGGGAACTAGCTGGATCACTCACCCCCCAAGGCTAATGCAGCCCCAGGGACTTAGTGTATATTAATCAAGGTAGAGCTCAAGAGCTACCTGCACCATTCTGAAACTTGGGTTCAAATCTCAGCTCAAACACTTCCTAGCTTTGTGACTTTGGTCAATTTAATAAACCTCTACGCTTCAGTGTCCTCATCTGTCAAGTGGGAATAATAGCATTTATGTTAAAGAGATTGTGGTAAGGATTAAATGGATTAATTTATTTAATGTATTTGGTTGTTGATATTACCTGCCATTGAATCAGCCCCTGACTCATGATGACCCAAGCACAATGAACAGAAATGGTGCCTGGTCTTGTACTATCCCCATGATTGGTTGAGGACTGGGCAATTGTGATCCATAGGGTTTTCATTGGCTGATTTTCAGAAGTAGATTTCCAAGCATTTCTACCTAGTTTGTCTTAGTCTGGAAGCTCCATTAAAACCTCTTGAGCATCACAGCAACACACAAGTCAGTGACAGATAGGTGGTATGTGTGCATGAGGTGCATTGACTGGGAATTGAACCTGGGTCTCCCACTTGGAAGGCAAGAATTCTACAACTTTTAGTGTTCTGTAATAGTTTCTCTTTTATGGTTCTCTGTCACTCCTTCAGTTCCCAATCACCTCCCTCCCCTGTGTGCCTCACAGTTAGTACCAACGGCAATCATTTGCCAATTATCTTTCCTGGCAGACTGCTGGAAGATGCCTGTCCATCCTCTAGGGCCTCTGGCCCATGGCTCCTGCTTCCTCAACTGAATATCAGTAGCTATTATGAGCTACACAGAACATCTGCTCAGGGTCAAGGAGGATGTGTTCATGGAAAGCACAAAGTAGGAAAGCCAGTCAATTCTTCAGGTAGGTTCCAGGGTTTAGAACTCATTCAAACTTGTTCAGTCACAGTGAATGCAGTGAAATTGGAATAGACCCAAATTTGTAAAATGTGCCTGTACTGAAGTGATAAGTGATAAGGGGCAAATTATGGGTTGAAGCCCTGGAATGGGAAACTTGGAAGAGGTATAGTGAATCCTTTCATGAGCTTGATGCAGGAGAGTGGATGATTGCCAGGAGTATCGAAAGCAACACACATTCAAAGTGGCATGGTCAGCTGTCATCTTTGAGCTGGGCACCATTGTTTCTAACTCTGCCTATCAAGAGATTTGGTTGCTATGCAACATGCATAATGCACTTATTTGATAAGTTTCTAGCAGGGCAATGACTCAAAATATTTACCATTCTGGTTATCATTGCAGTACACCCATATTTTATAAATTTGGGTCTGTCTCAGTTTTGCTTTGTTGGCCAGGACAGAACCAAGAAGAACCGGTTTGAAGCCCTGGTTGATTCTTATGAAAACACCAAAGAAATGAGGTTCTGGTGGCTTGTCCAAAGGTCCCCATTGCCCAAACTTCCTGTCCCTGAGTCTCTTGCTTGGAAGGTATGTGAGCAGGAATGATATGTGAAATATTTCATAATCAGAGGAGGCAAACAGTACTGGACCAGAAGAGTTTGGGAAGTCTAACTGGTAGCTCCTGACTGACTGTTGAGGAAGTATTTCAGTATTTTAACAATTGATTCTGCTGCAAAGGTGTGTTCTGGGTCTGTGTCTGCTCTGCAGTGGGAAAGAGGCTGGGCAGCAGGAGCACAAGTCCTGTCCTCCTCTCCCTCCCACATGCAGGCTCACTCTGGGCCTAGAAGCAGAGGTTTGATAGAATTAAGTGCCCTTCAGGAGCTTGCAGAATGGCCTACTGCTAACAGTGTTGGATATGGAGTCAAGTCATCAACTCATCTTAAAGTTTAAGCTCTGAGAACCTTGGTTTTCTAATCTGTGAAACTGGGGCAACAAAACACCCTTAGAGGGCTGTTGTAAGGCTAAGCATTTTAGAAAGCAACTTGGACAAAGCCCAGAATGCAGGGCCTAGCTGAGGAGGAAGCTCTCAGGGGAAAATGGGGTGCAAGCCTGACTTCAGAGCACTCACATACCTGTAAAGCCTGCATTGGTTTTCTCATTCATGGGATAAGAGCTTATTAACTGCCTACACTGGGCCAAGCACCATTCTGGAAGCTGGGGATACATCCATGAAACATCAGACAAAGTCCTGCCCTCACAGTTTTGAAGGGGATGTAGACAATATGGTGGACAGGATTCTTCTCTTGCTGCAATCACATAGCAATCCCAAATCCTGGGTGTGACTAAAACATCAGCAACAACCACAAAACCACTAGACAAAACAGAGCCAAACTTGAAATCAAGGAAGAAAAATTCTCAGAAGCCAAATCAATAGTCTGAGTGGGGCTGCCATGAAAGAGGTCACAAGCATTTAGGAACTCAAAGCCACCTAGGAAGCTTCTAGAGATGCCCAAGCTAACTTCCTCCAGACCACATCAGAACCACTGGCTAAGGTCTTCAGGGTGGGGGCTGGTTACTAATGACTGCCTGGGCAGGGAATGAGCTCCCTGTGAAAGGCAAGGGGTGTGAAGCACTGAGAGTAAGTAGAATGTGGACTAGAAAAAACTGTCCCAACAGCTTGGCTAAAGGGTAAATACTGTGGCCATCTACCAGGGTGATAGATAGAAAAAGAGTCACCTGTGAGAACTTCAAAGCTGGCCTGTGCGTGGTGAGAGGACCAATTATTTGGTTGAACTGCTAGCTGTTGCCAGATCTTTGGGTCGAGTCATAACCAACAAATTATCCTTGAACCAAGACATCTTAGGGCCCTGATGTTGGCAAATGTACAATTACCCTGGAGTGTGCCTGTGGTAGTTAAGGTTATGTGTCAACTTGGCTGGGCTGGTTTTGAGTGGCTGGGCAGCTGGATGTAGTCATTCCCCATGATAAGACTGGTAATCAACTCCATGGCGGAATCTGCTGTGAGCAGCTGAGTAGCTGCCTTGCAGATGTGGTCTCCTTTTAGCATATAAGAAGACACTTTGAGAAAGTTTTCTAGTTTTTTTTGCATATCTGGATCCTGCATTAGGCTGAGTCTTCATCTCAATGGCCTGCCATGTTGTCTGCCAATTTCTGGACTTGAACTAGTGATGTGCTGTGTTGCTTGATAATCTTGGGACTGTGCCTTGTTACTTGTGGACCTTGGGTTTGTCAGCTTCAGCAGCCAGCAGCTGCCTGAGTTAAGAGATGCCTCCAGCTCCAGTGGGCTGGGAGGAGGAGGTACAGCTGAAGCCCAAGGTGGAGCAGCCTTCACCCAGGCCCTAGAGCTGGCACTTTGAACTTGGACTTCCAGCCTCCTAAACTGTAAGAGAATAAATGCCTGTTTGTTAAGGCCATCCACTTTGGTATTTTCTGTTAAAAATACCACATTGTGGTATTTTCTGTTAGAGCAGCACTAGATAACCAAAACAGTAGCCATTTCTACCACCCAATGCTTAGTAGACTTTTATGGAAAATAAGTCCCCATTGAACATTCTAGAACAGTCAGCAGACAATAAACAAGGGAGTAAATATGCCAAAGCTTCTCAATCTTAACTGTGCACAAGAGCAATGTGACATCCAATAGAGTTATTAGCTAAGGGAGGGCAAGTAATGATCCCCCAGGAAGTGACACTTAAGACTCAAAAGACGAGGAGTAGGGAGCTGTGCAAGAAGCTGGGAGAAAAGCTTTTCAGGGAGAGGCAACAGCAAGTGAAAAGGACCTGAGATTAGAATGAGTATGGAGAGTTTTACATAAAGCAAAAACTGTGTGGTGTGTGTGGCTGGAATATAGTGAGATAGAGAAGAGGGGGGCTCAAGACCTTGCAGGGCATGGTAGGAAACATTAAATTTTTTTCCAAGGATGATGGTTAGCCAAAGAAGGGTTTAAGCAGGGCAATGAATGACATGATCTGATATTAGAGAATCAGAATCTTTAAATCTCACAGCCACATACATCTTGTTTGCACTGTGGCTGTGAAACACTTCCCCACCACTCTGCCCAATTTTTCTCTCTATCCATCCTTTGTGTGCATGTTCACAATAATTCCATGGAGGAAGCAGGTAGACATCATGCCCATTTTATAGATGAGAAAACACCAGAGTTGAGTGTTTTCTGGGCTCTTGGGTAGTAGGCTTCCAGATCATCTGGTTCCCATCCCAGAGCTCTTGCCAGAGATAGGGAGCTCATGAGCAGAAGTGGCCAAGCAATTAGTCCTCCAGTTGTTATGTCAATAAGTTATAGTCTCATCATCTTCTACTGTTGGAATGGGAAAGCACAATCCTGGCTTTCCTTAAGAAAACTGCTTGCCCCGGAATGGCCTTCTTTGCAATATTCAACTTCCAATAAACACTGATTATTTTGATGAATCAGTCATCCCTTCATAGGCTCCATCCAGCAGCTACACTGTTACAAGCTCATTTTGGAAAAGTATGACACTTTAAACTAAATTGAAGGGGTGTCTTTCTAAGCCATTGAGCCAACCTGATTTGATTCATCTTAGCACATTGGGGTTGACTGTTCTCACTGGCTGGGCCTGCTGTCAGGAGTCACCGGGGCCATACCACCATCTTCACGGACTTCCCACTTCTTTGCTGTTGGGTCTTTATTTTCTACAAATTCCCCTAGGACAGGCTG
>NW_006921606.1:20271706-20276502 GCF_000298275.1 Orycteropus afer afer
TTTTTCTTCTTTGTAGCATTATACTTCTTCTAGCTGGATTACGTAGACTCTTTGGGCAACTCAGTAGGTAAATAGGCAGCCAGATGGTTGTGTGCTGGGTCTTCTATATTTTAGCCCAGAAACAACTTGCACTTCTTACTACAGTCAATTGGCCAGAACTAGTTACAGTTAGGTCTTTCCTAACTTCAAGTGGACTGGGAAATGTGGAAGAGCAGATGGAATGTCTGTTGACCACTGATGCCTTTGGCATTTCATTTTTTTCTGTGGGCTTCTGTGTACAGTGATTTACCTGGGCCCCAATACCAGTACATTTAAGTCTTTTCTCTTGAACTGATCATATTCTCAAAAGAACTCTTTTCTTTTCTTACCTAAGGTTGAGTCTTGGAAGCTAGTGTTCTGAAAGTTGAGAGGAGGGAAAGCTGGAGTAGGAGGATGTTAGTATCCAGTATGCATATGGTATTGTAGTTAAGGTTGTGTGTCAACTTAGCTGGACTGGGGTTTTAAGTGTCTTGGCAGCCAGCTGGATGTAGTTATTCCTCATGATGAGATTGTAATCACCTCCATGGTAGAATCTATTGTGAGCAGCTAAGTAGTTGAAGGAGAGTTACCTTTGTGGTGTGGCCTGCTTCTAGTGTATGTGGAGAAAGTTTGGAAAAGGTCTTGAGCTTTTTGGCACATTTTGGACTGTGTTGCCTATGATCTTGGGAATGTTCCTGGATGTGAACCAATGACCTGCCATGTTGCATTCCGATCTTGGGATTGTGCAATTTTGCCTCCTGATCTTGAGTTCGTCAGCCTCAGCAATAAGCAGTTGCATGAGTTAGAAGAAGCCTCCAGTTCCAGTGGGCCTGAAACAAGAGGCCAAGCTGAAGCTCTCACCCAGTCCCTAGAGCTGGCACTGTGAATCCAGACTTCTAAACTCCTGAACTGTAAGAGAATAAATTCCTGTATGTTAAAGCCATCCACTTGTGGTATTTTTATTATAGCAGCACTAGTGAACCAGACATATGGTCTCTCAGCTTTCTGTTTTAACTTGGTACCCAGTCTTCACTGTGCCTGATGTCCACAGTTCTTTGGTTTTATCCTCTCCAGAATGGGTGAGGAGTCTTCAGTCAGTTTTGTAGAAGAAAGAGGCTATCTGAGGGTCTAATAACTTCTTTAAAGTCTTTTAACCAAATTTTCTGGTTTTCATCCCACCTTCAAACCCACTTTCATGGGCACCTGGTACCACCTTTCCTGTCCTGCTACCAGCTTACAACATAGCCAGTCAGTTCCCATTCATCTATTTTTTAACAACTTTTTATTGTTGTTTAGGTGAAAGTTCAACTAGTTTTCCACTCAACAGTTTATACACATTTTGTTTCATGATATTGATTGCAATCCCCACAATGTAACAGCACTCTTTCCACTTCCTCCCTGTGTTCTTCATTTCCATTTGTCCTTCTTTCCTACCCTTCCTGCCTTTTGAGCTTTGTTTTCAGTTCAAATGCTGCCCTTTTGGTCTTATGTTGTTGGTTGTTCTAACAAGTGTGTTCTTCCTGGTGTTATCGTTCATTTTATATGCCTGTCAATTGTTTTGCTGAAAGTTGATCTATCAGGGTAAGTTGGTGAGTTGGTGATTCCGTCAGTCTATCAGACCAGTAAGGCTGGTCTTTTTTTTTTGTCCCCAATTAATGATTTTAGATTTTGTTCTACATTTTTCTTCCATTCTCTCCAGGACCTTCTATTGTGATCCCAATCAGAACAGTCAATAGTGGTAGCCAACATCATCTAGTTCTTCTGGTCTCAGGCTACTGGAGGCTGACGTTGATGTGGTCTTTTAGTCCTTTGGACTAATTGTTTCCTTGCATCTTGATTTTCTTCACTCTTTTTTGCTCCAGATAGGGAACAACCAATAGTTGCATCTTAGATGGTTGCTTGCAAGCTTTTAAGACTCCATTCTCTACTCACCAAGGTAGGATGCAGAACATTGTCTTTGTGGACTATATTATGCCAATTGACCTAGATATCTCCTGGGAGTATGGTCTTATGTCCCCAAGCCCAGTGACTCATTCCCTCAAGGTGTTTTGTTGTGGTTAAGAAGTTTTTCTAACCTCACCTCTGTATGCTCTTCTATATACATGGGTATATTTGCAACACATATAAATACATATGTAGAAATGCCCTCTGCCAAATCTGTTTGTAGGTGTTGTCCCATCTGCCTTTCCATACCTGTTCAACTTGCATGTCTGTCTATGTATCCACTTGTAGATTATTGTTATTACTGTTATTGCTGGGTTGTGTATGTAATAGTATTTACCTTTATTGTCTTTAACTCTTGTGCACCTTCTAGTGTCTTCCTTTGCCTTGATCATACTGTGCTGACCTTCTCCCTTATTGTATATTGCCTTTCCTTTCACCCAAATTAATACATGTTTATTCTCTAGTTAATAATTTTCCCTGTCTTCCTTTTCCACCCTGTTAACCATCAAAAATGTTTCTTTCTGGGTGTAAACCTTTTCTTGATTTTTTTATAATAGTAGTTTCACACAATATTTGTCCTTTTGTGATTGACTTATTTACTGAGCATAATGTCCTTCAGGTTCATCCATGTTATGAGGTATTTGGCTGATGCAGTTATTCTTTAACACTGTGTAGCTCATTCATGCATTTGCTTTCCATCTTCCAATTTTCTCTCTTGTCTTCTTTCTCATTCTTTATGTGTTAGTGATTTGTATGTTTTTTCTTTCTTTTTATTTTTTAAAATCATTTTAGTGGGGGTTCAAGGAAGTCCTGATGATGCTTTGTTTCTGTAAAGATTATAGCCTTGGAAATCCTAAGGGGCTGTTCTACTCCATTCTAAAGGGTCTCTATGAGTTGGAATCAACTTTGTGGCAATGTATTATTTTTTGTTTTTTTTGAAGTGGAGTTTCTGGAAGAAATGGAGTAAATGGATGCTTTATATAGAAGCCCTATACCTATTTTAGGAAACTCTAATTTCTAAGAAATTATATTTCTTGTTGATTGAATCTGCAGATAATATCATATACACCCTATCATCCCAAGTTGTTTTCAGTGGAACTTAGGACAGCTCTGCCCTACTGTCATCTAGAAATCAAAATGAAGGGCATTTTTCTCACCCTATCATCCTCTTTTTTTTTTTTTACAACAAAATCAATCCTGTTAGAAGAACAAATAGTAGGGAACCTGGATTAAGAAATAGGGATGTAACTCTTCCATTATCTATTAATGATTACTCACATTAGACTAGGGTTAAGAGAACCAATTTTGATGTTATGCTCTGTTGAGACAGTTCCTCTTTGGAGGAATCCTGAGACAACCCAGTGGTCAGTCACACTGGGATACACTCAGTGTGCTGGGTAAGAAGGAATGAGATGACTTATAAGTGGAAATATGGATTGACGTGATGGTAACCAATTATTTTTATGGAGACTTGAGCCTTACTTGTAGAGTAGCCAGAGAGAAATAGTTTCAGGAAACTGGAAGCATTCATGTATTCATTTTCTTTGACAGATATTTATTGTGCTAACAATTTTCCCAATAAACAGATATTCATTTATTCAACAGATACTTACTAACAGATATATGTATTTATTATTCAACAGATATTTATTTATTCAACAGATATTTATTGCCTACTTGTTCCAACAACAGGGAGATCTTGTGGTGCACTGTCTAAAGCATTTGACTGCTACCAGATGGTTGGCAGTTCAAACCCACTAGCCGCTCTGTGGAAGGAAGATGGGGCAATCTACTTTTGTAAAGGTTTACAGCCTTGGAAACCCAATGGCAGTTGGTATGAGTCAGAATTGACTTGAAGCAGTGGATTTGTTCTGGTTTGTTTCAACAATAGGGAAGGAAGCAGACTAAGCTGGGTGGGAACTGAGCAGAACCCACTACAAACTGCTTTTCAGTCCCTTGGTCCGAGTGGGGAGGCCATAGAAGAAGGAAATGAGTTGCTGTGTTGTTGTTGTTAGGTGCCATCGAGTTGTCTCTGACTCATAGCGACCCTATGCACAGCAGAACAAAATACCACCCGATCCTGAGCCAGCTCCATGATTCTTGCTATACTTGAGTCCATCACCACTGCCACCATGTCAATCTATCTCGTTAAGGGCCTTCCCCTCTTTCATTGACCCTCCACCTTACCAAGCATGACATCCTTCTCCAATGAATGGTGCCTTCTGACAACATGAACAAAAAAGTAGGTGAGACGAAATCTGACCATTCTTGCCTCCAAGGAGCATTCTGGCTACACTTCCTCCAGGACATACCTGTTAGTTCTGTTAGCAGCCCACAGTACATTCAGGATCCTTTTCCAACACCACGGCTCAAAAGCATCAATTCTTTTTCAGTCTTCCTTATTCACTGTCCAGCTTTCACATGCATATGAGGTGACTGAAAATACCATGGCTGTGTCAGGCACACTTTAGTCCTCAAGGAGACATCTTTACTCTTCAGCACTTAAAAGAGGTCCTTTGCAGCCTATTTGCCCAGTGCTATATGGTGTCTGATGTCCTGACTGTTGCTTCCATTGGTGTCAACTGTAGAAGCAAGCAATGTGAAGTCTTTGACAATTTCAATCTTTTCTCTATTTATTATAAAGTTGTTTGTAGGACTAGGTGTGAGAATTTTTGTTTTCTTTATATTGAGATGTAATCCATACTGCAGACTGTATTCTTCAGTCTTCATCAGTAAGTACTTCAAGTCATCCTCACTTTCAGCAAGCAAAGTTGTGTCATCAGTGTATCACAGGTTATTAATGATTCTTCCTCCAATCCTAATGCCACGTTCTT
>NW_006921606.1:20276777-20277925 GCF_000298275.1 Orycteropus afer afer
TTTGCATAGTCAATAAACCACAAGTAAACATCTTTCTGGTATTCTTTGCTTAGAGCCAAGATACATGTGACATCAGCAATGGTATCCCTTGTTCCACGTCCTTTTCTGAATCCAGCTTGCATTTCTGGATGTTCTCGGTCAATATACTGCTGCAACCATGTTTTAATTATCTTCAGTAAGATTTTACTCACATGCGATATTAGTGATAATGTTTAATAATTTCCACATTCTGTAGGATCACCTTTCTTTGGAATGGGTACAAATATGGATCTCTTCCAATCAGTTGGCCAGGTAGCTGTATTCCAAATCTCTTGGCATAACCGAGTGAGGGCCTCCAGTGGGGCATGTGTTTGTTGAAATGCCTCAATGGGTATTCTGTCAATTCCTGGAGCCTTGTTCTTCATCAATTCTTTCAGTACAGCTTTGACTTCTTCCTTCAATACCATTGATTCTTGAACATATGCCCTTCCTGAAATGGATGAAGATTGACAAGTTATTTTTGGTATAGTGACTCTGTGTATTCTTTCCATCTTCTTTTGATGCTTCCTGCATCATTCAATATTTTGACCACAAAATCTTTCAATATTGCAACTCAAGGCTTAAATTTTTTCCACAGTTCTTTCAGCTTGAGAAATGCCAAGCATGTTCTTCCTTTTTGGTTTTCTAACTCCAAGTCTTTGCACATTTCATTATGTTGCTGTTGTTGTTATGTGCTGTCGGGTCACACCTGACTCATAGCAACCCCTCCTTGGGTTTCCAAGGCAGTATCACTATGGAAGTAGATTGCCCCATCTTCTTTCCAAGGAGTGGCTGGTGAGGTTGAAATGCCAGCCTTCTGGTTAGCAGTCAAGTGCCTTAGGCACTATGCTACCAGAGCTCCCACATTATAGTAATTGGCTTTGTCTGCTTGAGCTGCTCTTTAAAATCTTCCGTCAGCTCTTTTATCTTTTCATTTCTTCCATTTGCTTTGGCTACTACTCTTCACTCAATGGCAAGTTGTCTTCTGACATCTATTTTGGTCTTTCTGTTCTTTCCTGTATTTTTAATGATCTCTTGCTTTCTTCATGGATGATGCTCTTGATGTCATCCCACAATTCTTCTGTTTTTTGGTTGTTGGTGTTCAATGCATCAAATCTATTCTTTAGATG
>NW_006921606.1:20278025-20287815 GCF_000298275.1 Orycteropus afer afer
TAGTAAAAAATATATATAACAAAAAGTATGCCATTTCAACATTTTTTATATGTACAATTCAATGACATTAATTCCATTCATCATGTTGTGCAACCATCAGCACTGTTTCCAAAATTTTCTCATCAGTTGGGTTAGTTTTGAAGAAGTCTTTGAATACTTAAAAGTATGGTGGTTGGAGCTTTTGTGGTCTTTCTTGACAGTTCTTGGAACACCTGGGAGCCTCATTTGTCACCCCAGATTCCATGGAAAGATGAGATAGCTGAGGAAGTGGTGAGAAAGATTGAGAAATGCTATAAGGGACCTTCAGTCTTCTTCTTTGGTGTTTCTACAAGACTTGCTAGGATGATTGTAGATTAAAATATATATATATATGACCTGAGGTTGAAGGGTCAATTCACTGCACATGGCTGAAAGAGGCTTCCCCACTTGGATATTAAGGACAGAAATTAAACTCCTATCTTCATCATGGAGCCCCAAACCAAAACAACAAATCTGTTGCTGTTGAGCTTATTCTGACTCATGGTGACCCTATGTGTTACACAGGAGAACTGCTCTGTAGGGTTTTCTTGGCTGTGATCTTTATAGTAGTAGATCAACATGTCTGAAGTGCCACTGGATGGGTAAGAACCACCAGGTTAGTAATCAATTCAAACTGTTTATGCCACCTAGGAACCGCATAAAGTCCAAAGGAGACTAAAATATTGCTACTAGACAGTAACCATTGAAACCTCTCATTGTGTGGGTGGCCTGCCATCAGAACAGAAGACCTTTTGATTTCCAGGTCCCTGAGGGATGCTCCCTACTGTCCTCCCTTCCTGGCATCTCACCTCATTTCTCAGGTACCTGGAAGAGCTGCAGCTTGGCTCTCTGGCCCCTCCCAGATAATCTCAGTGGATGCCAAGGAGAAAAGCCCTGGAGAGGAGAAGGGAGAGGGTGGAGATGAAGATGGGACATAATCACATCCAGCAGTGCTGTGGGAGACAGGCAGGCTGGGGAGTTTTCCCATGCCATTGAAGATGGTGATAAGAGCACTCATGAGGCAGCACCAACCTGTCTGGAGCCTTATCTCACTGGCATCAATGACTGTCCCTGTTCCATTCATTCTGAAATGGGAGCCTAAATTAAGCATGAACAGATTTATCACACAGCAGCCTGTTGGAGCTGTTGGTCTCTCTGCCATCTGGACTGATGACTTCCTACCTTACAACAACAGTGGTGAGGATAATTTATGAGGTCCTACAGCTCTACCCTCAGGCTGAATAACACTCAAGTGGCTTTTGTCCTTCCCTAAAAGGAGTGAGACCTTATCTTGTTGATGGGCACACTTGCTGAGATTCATCCTGAAGAGTGGGGGTTACTTGCACTTGGTCTGTGGTAGAGAATGGGGTGAGGGGTCATGACTCTGAAGGTGACACCAAGACCCCACAGCAGCCAGGCCTATGCTTAGAGTCTGTTTTCAGTTTATAGTGACCCATTCACAAGGACTAAGAGAATATGGCCTGGAGTGGGGATGAGAAGACCTGCCACTGGTGAACTATGTGGCTTCATGCAGCTGTTTATCTCAGTTTAATAACCTATGCAACAGGAACACGTATTCTTGCTTCTGCCCAACACACATGGTCTTTCCAAAGTTCTTGTGAGATTACAGAAGCAAATGACTACATTAATTATAAAGTCCACTACAGGCATTAAGGATTTAATTCAACAAACATTTATTGAGCAATTGCTGTGTGCTGTGCACCACCCCTAGTGCTGTGATGGGTACAGATGGAAAAAACACAGTCCCTGCCCTTGATGAGCTTACAGTCTAATAACGGTCATAAGACAAGTGCACAAATAACTATAATACAAGGCAGAATATGGTAAGTGCCATGAGAAAGGTACAAATAAAGTGCTATGGTGGTTCAGTGGAAGGAGAGATCCCAGTAGTTGGTACATCAGGGAGGGCTTCATGAAAGATGTGGTTTCTGAGTGAGCCTTGAAGGAAACAGAAGAGAATATTCCAGGAGATGAGAATAACAAGACCAAAGGCACAGAGACAGGAAAATGCAGAGACCATGCCAGGAATGACAATTATTCTAGAGTGACCAGTATAGGGTATAAAGGAAGAGAAGACCTTATTAGGTGATCTTTAATATTAGGATGGAGACCCCATGTGTGCCAGATTAGAACTGTGCTCCATAGAGTTTTCAATGGCTGATTTTTCAGAGGTAGATCACTAAGCCCTTCTTCCAAGGTACCTCTGGGTGGGCTTAAACCTCCAACCTGTCGGTTAGCAGCTGAGTGTATTAACTCTTTGCACCACCCTAAATCAGAGTTGATTCAATGGCAACTGCTTAACTGGTTAATGTCAGGATACAGACTTGTGGCCAGTGGAACCTTTAAAGTTTTGTGAACGGCTGGAGACAGAAATTGCTATGGATGTTGAGGATGGGTTGGCAAATGTGTACACATGTTCAGAGGAAATCTGGGAGAGAAAACTGCTGAAACTGTCCAAGTGAGAAATAAAGAAGGAGAGGTTAGTGCTAGTGGGAAAAAACAAGCCAAGAAATACTTAGAGAGGAGCCAATGACTTTAGGGTCTCAAAATTAGGTGGTTGAAAGGGCCATGGGTCTTAGCAGAAAGAGAAAAGATAGGTGAAGAGGAGACAGATAATAAACTTGGCTTCAGACACTTGAACTTAGGGTGCTGCCAGAGAAGGTAAGGCTGATGTCCAGCAGCAGTGTGTAATCTGAGCCCAGAGCATGGGAGAGGACTGAACTGAAGAGAGATTGGGAAGGCATTCCTGGGAGGTGGTGGTGGGTGCAAAAGAAGGCATGAAGTTGCTGACAAAGAGCTTAGGGATGTCATAAAAGGGGGCAGAAGAGAAGACCCTAAGGAATGTCCACAATTTGGGGCAAGAAGAGAGGGAAATGATGATCAGATCTACCTTGAATATTTTTTACAAGATGGAGTGCTGTCTTAGTTATCCAGTTCTGCTATAAGAGAAATACCACAAAATGGATGGCTTAACAAACAGAAATAATTTTTCTCACGGTTTAGGAGGCTAGAATTATAAATTCAGGGTGCTGGCTCTAGGGGAAGACTTTTTCTGTCTATTGGCTCTGGAGTAAGGTCCTTGTCTCTTCTGAGCATCTTCTCCTGGGCAATCTTCATGTGGCTTGCCATCTCTCTTCCCTAATCTCTGTTTTCTTGCTTACTTGTTTAATCTCTTTATATTTCAAAACACATCCTAGACTAATCCTGCCTCATTAAGATAACAAAGGCGATCCATTCCCAAATGGGATTATAGCCACAGGCATAGAGGTGAGGAATTACAGCATATATGTTTGAGGACACAATCCAATCCAAAACATTCCACCTTTTGGCCCCCAATATTCTTATGTTTTATCACATGCAAAACACATTACCTCATCACATCATCTGAAAAGTTTTAAATCAACTCCAAGTCCAAATTTCATCTTCTGAATCATCTAACTCAAATATGGGTGAGACTTTAGGTATATTCCATCCTGGGGCAAAATTTCACTTCATCTATGAATCTGTGGAATCTAGATTACAAGTTATCTGTTTCCAAAGTACAACAGTGGAACAGGCACAAGGTAGACAGTTTTATTACAAATAGGATAAATTGGAGGGAAAGGAGGAAAAACAGGCACCAAACAAGTCCAAAACCCAGCAGAACAATTCACATTAGCTCCCAAGGCTTGAAAATAATCCTCTCTTCTCTGAGATCATCAAGGCAATGGCCGTTCAGACTCTGAGAATTAAGCATGCTTTCTGGATCCTGGGTGGAAACCCCTCCCTGAGCTTGAGCTCTGCCTTGAAAGCATACTGGGATGGCACACCAGGTCTCTTGGTCTTGGGTGGCCCCATTCTGCCCCTTGGGCATGGCAGCCCTGCCCTTTCAGCTTTGGGCAGTGGTGCCATCTGCTTGGCCTAACTGAATGGCAGCCCCACACTCTGCAATTGAGTTGGTAAAGATCTGACTCTTTGAAACCAAGGAGGCTGTGGTTCTACCTTTTGAGACCCCAAAGGTTGCAGCCCCACCCTTTTAGACTAAGGTGGCTTTGCTTCCCATGCTCCTTCCAACAGTTCTGCTGATCTCCAAGCTCCTCCAGGAATGGTTCTTTTCTTTTCTTGGAGGACAACAGAAGCTCCTTTTGCCTGTTTCTTGCCTGTAGAATTCCAAGAGGCAGACAGTATTCTTTCTTTTTGCTCTTTCTGTGTCCCCTTCAGTTTAAATCGATGAGTTTTCTGTTGTGGTAGTAGTAGGTTAGATCATCCATCAGTCACAGTTTTAATCTCTTTAACAAAAGATTGTGTAGCCATGTCCTTGGTGAAAATTCTAGGACATATGTCCTTAGTTTGTACAACAGAACTTCCCAAATCTTTAAGTTCTGTTTTCATTTCTCATAGTTAATTTTTAAGTCCATCTCTCTTATTTTCCTAAAAGCAGTAAGGAGAAACCATGTGGACCCTTTAAGAACTTGCTTAGAAATCTCCTCAGCCAAATATCTAATAAGTTATATAAGTGATGACATAACTTCCACCAAATATTTGAACATAATTCAGACAAGTTCTTTGACTGACACTGCATAAAAAGCATCACCCTTCCTCTGTTGTCCAATGCCATGTTTATCATTTTCTTTGAAAGCCTCTGGTGAGGAGTACATTTAATGTCCACATTTCTAGCAACACTCTGTTGCTGATGCCCTGTGTATTCTCTAAGATGATAGAGATTATATAGCCCTCCTCACTTCCTTCTGAACCCTCACCAGAATTGCCTTTGACATCCATAATTCTACTTCCATAATTCTACAGTCTTTTCAGAGAAATCTAGGCTTTTACTATTAGGCACCTTAAAACTCTTCCAATTCCAAAACTGCTTCCACATTTTAGGCATTTGTTAGAGCAGCGCTCCACTTTTCCAGTACTAATTCTGTCTTAGTTATCTAGGGCTCCAATAAAAGAAATATCATAAATGGGTGGCTTTAACAAACAGAATTAATTTTCTCACAGTTTAGGAGGCCAGAATCCCAAATTCAGGGTACTGGCTCTAGAAGAAGCCTTTCTCTTTCTGTCAGCTCTGGAGGAAGGTCCTTTTCTCTTCTGAATTTCTGCTCCTGGGCAATCTTCATGTGGCTTGGTATCACTCTTCCTCTACCTCTGCTAACTTGCTTGTTTGTTTAATCTCTTTTATATCTGAAAAGAGATTGACTCAAGATACACCCTACACTAATCCTGCCTCATTAATATAACAGAGAAGGTTGGGCAATCCTACTTCCGTAGTGATACTGCCTCGGAAACCCAAGGAGGGGTCGCTATGAGTCGGGGCCGACTCGACGGCACATAACAACAACAACAACAACAACCAATTCCCAAATGAAATTATAACCATAGGCATAGAAGTTAAGAATTACAACACACACACACACATTTTTTTTTTGGGGGGGACACACACAATTCAATCCATAACAGATGTCAATAAATAAATCATAAATATATAAATAAATAAATATATAAATAAATGATGAAGAGGGGTTAGGAAAGGAGGAGAAAAACCATGAGGACATGTCATCCAAGGGAGCAGGAAGTATCCAGCAGTAGTCAGTACGGAGCCAAGCAATGCAGAGAGCTTCATGGTGAGAAGGGGACTTTTGATGTGATCATATGGAGGGTGCTGGGGCTCTGACCAGGTGATGAAGCCTGGGAAGAAGGAACTGACAAGCAGTAGTCAGGAGAAAAAGCAGGAGTAAGTGCCAGAAACCCCTTTGCAGGTCCTGGGGTGAAGGGAAGGTGAGGCCCTGCATGACTCAAGATGGCTAGAATGAGTATATGAGCATGGGTAGAAAATACAAAGGCAGCAGAGGGAGTGACTGAGGGTATAAGAGAAAATGTAATTGGCAAGAGTAAGATGTTGCTTTCTCAGATATGGGAGAGGACATGAAATGGGAAGGAAAAGATCAAGAGATTTTGAGGGACAATCTTATTTCGGATGGCTCCATCACTTCAGAGAAGGAAGAGGTTAAAAGTAGGGACATTCAGGGGGAAATGGAGAAAATGGAGAATGTCTAGGGGCTTCAGGGTGGGTGATGGTGAAGGGTATTGGGGATTTGATTGATGGCCAAGAAGAGGTGACTAAAATGGTTGCTCAGCAGTGGGGAGTTCCCAGCTAAGTCTAACTTGACTCCTTCTCATGGAATGCCCGAGACCTCTGTAACTATGAGGCAACAGATCGGGGTGATGGGAACAGGTTGTGACTCCTTGGGGCCACCCAAAGCTAGCTGGCCTATGCCACTCAGATTGAGTTCTAAATAACTGGGGAAGGCCAGTTGGCCTCCTGTGTTTGCCCAGATGAAGAAGGACAAAGAATGGGGGGAAAGCCAAAGGCCTTGGAACTCCTGCCACAGGCAACCAAAGCATTTAGCCACACAGGACTTGCTAAATTGGGGAATGTGGCACATGTTCATGGTTCTGGGTCTCCAGCCCTTCTTCAGAGAGAACCCAGAGGCAGGTTGTAAGAGCTCCTTCCACTTTAACTCTCTTCAGTTTCAGAAATGAAGATTAAGACAGGAAAAGAAGAAGGAATAGAAGATTAAGAAAGAAAAGCATGTTTTCCAAAGAGTTCTGGCCCTTTAAACTCTCTTGTATGAAGGGAGTGTGGGCCTGACAGATGGAGCATAGGGCCAACTCTATGATCTGACATCTGTGCTCTTCTCAGACTCACCATGGAAAGTTCTGGAATTCAGGGCCTCAATGTCTGTGCCTAGGCTCATCCACTGTGGCTCTGTTCTGACAATTCTACTTGTTCCCCAGGCACTGTAAGCTTCAGAAATTAAATGTCTTCTAAGGCCTTTGAGATCCTCAAGATGAAAGGCCCTGGAGAAGTGTAAAATATGATAGTAATTATTTC
This sequence comes from Orycteropus afer afer, assembly GCF_000298275.1. Lineage (NCBI taxonomy): Eukaryota > Metazoa > Chordata > Mammalia > Tubulidentata > Orycteropodidae > Orycteropus > Orycteropus afer. Next base: position 20,284,942 of record NW_006921606.1, read on the forward strand.
TATTTCTCAGGAGAAGTCCAGACCATTCAGTTCCCACAGAGGCTGTTAGGGCTGTTGCTGTTTTAAATGTTCATTTTATAATGCAAATCCCAAACCTCAGACTTCAAGCAAAAAGAGCCACAATGAAAAAAAGCTGGAGATGTCTTGTGGTAATCACTGTTGTGGTTGGGAGCATTTGGGTGTGGGGTTAATGGTTCTGGGTATTCTTCTACCGGCTCCACTCACTTCCCATCAGCTATTAGTTTAGAGCAAATGTCCTGTTCTGAATTGCCATTGATTAATTATATCCAGTCTCATATGCTTAGAAGCAGATCTTGATTACTTTTCTTAACTCCCTTCACCTTCAAGGTAAGGGTTTTTTATTTATCTTTCCAGTATGTTTTAAAACATTGTTATTTATCAGGCAAGGTGATACATCTAACAAATCTGGCTGGCTAGTTTTTCTCTCTGATGTGACTGACCTGTGACTCCATCCCCTAAGTTATTGGCATTAAGCCCAGATTTTCCCCAGGAGGTTGTGTCCAGTATTTGGATATTGCATTTGGCTTTGAATTAAGAAAAAGAGAAAAAATAAAAAGTTGTAAAGATGAATCTTAATTCTTAATAGGGGAAAATAGATTTTGTAAAATTTTATAATAATTGCATCTGTGGGGAGATTGGGGAGGGTACCGTGGGGGTGAGGATTTGAACGTCTCCCTGAAGAGTTGAAGACCTCTAGGTTGGAGCTCACTGCTGGTTAGTGTGACCATCAGGTAGGAAAGTGACAAGAAAGTGACATTGACACAGCAGTCTGGCTGCAGGGGCCCTGCAGAGTGTATGATGTAGAAAGCAAACAAAGGGTAGCTGCAGTGAAATGGCCTTGGATGCTTCACATTCTTTTAAGTCTCCATTAGCTCTGGGGCTTTGTGAGGCACCCAGAAAGGCAATCATATATATTTTAGAAAGGATGACATTTATCTTGATAGTGCCCTTTCAAGCTTTTGCTGTGGCTTCACCGGTGGCAGAAGGGGACAGTACTACCCCTCATATGACATTTAACAAGGCAGAGGGAGGCTAACCCCTAGAGTGACATCCCAGGGTCTCCTCCTCTTCTACTGACTCAAGTGCTTTAAAGAACATCCCACACAACCACTTTACTCTGGGATGGGTTGCCAACCTCTAGCAGATGGTCTCTACTGTTCAGAAACACAATTTGAACACTCCGGCTGAGTATCATCACCCTGCTCCATCCAAGAATCTTTGTGGTCCTTGCTAAGCCAGAATATGAATTGTCCATTGTGTTTTCTTTAGATTTCATTCCATAGATCTGAGGCCAGTCTAGAACATGTGGGTCGGCTTGTTCCTTGGGCAGTCTAACTCTAAGTTCATGGAACAAGGCCCTCTGCACTGGCATGGCTCTGCTTCTTGGTTTTCTTGTGCTCCTTTGCCTGGTTAAACTCTCCAATCTCCCTCTCCTCTGTGAACAGCACCATTTTAGACTGGGTCAAGTTGTCCCCTATAGGTCTTGGCTCATCCAGAATCCACATATCCCAGAGCCTCAGGGCAGCTTACAAGTGGCTCTCCATTCATCCATTAGCCCAAGGATCCTCCAACCCAAGAGGCAGTTTGTCATCCAAAGTCATGAGACTGGTTTCTTTTATGTCAAGTCCTTCCACCCCCAAAGATGGACTGAGTCTCAGTCCAGTTCAGATGGGTTCTCCACACTTTCTTCCTGTGGCTTATCTGCCTAACGCTAGATGAACACCACACAGTTATAAATACTCAGGTCAATATATATATGCAGGTAGATATATATATATATATTCTGGTCACTGTTTACACTTTAACAAAGAAAACCACTAGCCTGCTTGTTCTATTGTATTTGCTGCCCTGACTCCCATCTGCCTGTGGTGTAGCTGGCAGGAAATGTGAGCCACTGAATCCCACGGGGCTCTCACCTTACGTGGCCCCATCACACTGGCCGACAGTCAGTTTCAAAGCCCCCTGCTCATGCAAGCTCTTGAGGGCCTTGAACTCCAAGGGCATGGTGTGGGGGCTGGCCTGGGATGTGTAGCCATACTTAAGGCTGTCATAATAGTGGTACTTGACAGGATTCTGGTTCTGATCCAGAGGAAAGGGCCAGAAGCCGTAGAGATAGATCTGGTTGCAGAAACGTGTAGCCAGGGTATACATCAAGAGGCCAGTGGTGGGTCGTTTGATATGGACTTTGTTGGTTAGCCAGTATCTGAAAAAATAGTTTAAAAAAAAAAAAAAAAAAAGAGAGAGAGAGAGAAAGCCATAAGTTTGTGAATTATCTTTCACAGGAAGAAGATAGTTTTATCTTGCCCTGCAGCCTGCATCCTGCCAATCCAAGAACATAGCGACCAAACAAGTTATTGATGCCTGGCCCCCTTGCTCCAGTCAGTTAAACAATGTACAGCTCCTGATGCTGAGTCCTTCCATAGACATTAATGTATAAAAGCCTGAAAACAGCCTGTCAATATGCACAGGTGCTGAGATGAGGCTCAGAGACAATAAGGGACTTGCCCAAGGTCCAAAGTACGACTCAATTTGAACCCCCCAAAAAACCCACTGCCATTGAGTAGATTCTGACCCATAGCGACCCCCATTGGGTTTCCAAGGCTGTAAATCTTTATGGAAGTAGATTGCCTCATGGATCCTTCCATGGATTAGCTGGTGGATTTGGTTAGCAGTCAAATGCCTTACACACTGTGCCACCAAAGCTCCTTAATCTAAAGCGGAGCTCAGCATACTTTTCTATATATGATCAAATGATGAACATATATATATATATATATATTTGTTGTTGTTGTTGTTATGCGCCGTCGAGTCAGCCCTGACTCATAGCGACCCCTCCTTGGGTTTCCGAGGCAG
>NW_006921606.1:20288019-20327997 GCF_000298275.1 Orycteropus afer afer
TATACACACACACACACACACATATATAAAATTGTGATTTGGGTGAAAGTTTAGAGAACAAATTCACTTTCCATACAGCAGTTCACATACACTTTGTCTCATGATATCGACTACAGTTTACCACAATGCAACAGCTTCCCTCCCACTTCTTCCCACTAGTTACCTCTACCCTGTGTCCATCCCTCCATGCACTCCTGCCCCCTGAGCTGTCTCCCTGTGCATAAACAGCCCTTCTATTTTCCCATGATTGTTCTCTCCAAGGAGTGTATCTACCTCAGGTAAATGTTCAACTCATATGCCTGAAAGCCACAGGTGTGGGTTCAATTCCAGATCTGAAGGGCATCTAGGGGCCATACATCTAGGGGAGTCTTTCCACCAGGCTCCATCAGACCAGCAAACCTGGTCTTTTTATTTTTTTTTTCAAACGATTTTGAGTTTTTTTCCACATTGTTCTCCCTCTCTATCCAGTATCTCCTACATAGATCCCCCTCCAAATGGTTGACAGTGGTAGGCGGGCACCATCTAGTTCTTCTGGTCTCATAGTTATATAGTTATATAGACTAAGGATCGCATGGAATGCCAGTCAATTGGATTAATTGTTTCTATGCATCTTTGGTTTTCTTCATTCTTCTTTGCTCTAGATGAGGAGAGACCCATTGTTGCATCTAGATGGCTGCTTGCAAGCTTTTAAGATCCCAGTCGCTACTCACCAAAGTAGGAGGTAGAACAATGTTTTGTGTGGTATGTTATGCCAATTGAGCTTGATGTCCCCTGTGACTATGGTCCCAAGCCCACAGGTTCAACTACTCACTCCCTCTGGGAATCTGGCTGTGCCCAAGAAGTGACTATAATCTTGTCCCTTATCAGGTCTACTATATACCCAGGAATTCTTACAGAACATAAAATACACTTGTAGAACCATTGTCTGTCAACCCTATACAAAGTCTTGGGCTCACTCTCACCTGCACAGACATACCTAATAGTTTAGCCTGTCCACCCATCTATCCACCCATATACCCATGTTTGCCTTCATTGACAACGCAGTACTATACATGCAAAAGGGTTCATCTTTGTTGTCTGCACCTCCCATGTACCTCTCTATATCTTCCTCTTTCGCAATGCCACCGTGTTGATCACTCACATTTGGTAAATTGCCCTTCTCTTCATCAAATGGTAAGTATTTTAGGCTTTGTGGCTATCTGGTCTCTGTTGCATCTACTCAGTTCTGCCTTTGTAGCCCAAAAGCAGCCATAAACAAATAACAGAAAGCCCAGTTGCCATTAAGTCAACTCCAACTCATGATGGCCTCATGTGTGTCAGAGAAATACTATTCCCCATAGAGATTTCAATGGTTAATTTTTCAGAACTAGATTGCCTTTCTTCAAAGGTACCTTGGGATGGACTTGAACCACCAACTTTTTGGTTAGCAATCAAGTGCATTAACCTTCTGCACCATCCAGGGACTCTATAAGCAACACGAATGGGTGTGGCTGGATTTGGCCCACAAGTTGTAGTTTGCTGACCCCCTCATAAAGCACCTGCTCTTGCCATACTGCCTTTCAGAGAGCCACACTGGCCTTCCCTCTTTTTATTGCCATCTCTACACCAGTACAGATTTCCTTCCCTGGTTGCCAGCAGGACTCTTGCCCTCTGAAGCAGTTGTCTGCCTTAGACCATGTTTGATTTCTTTGGAGAGATGACCAGTCACTGGATAATATTCTGCCCTGTGAGACTGGGTGCTGCCCACACTTTGTCTTCTAAAGGCCTATCACCTGAGTCTTGGAGTATCCACCTCTGCATATGTAAAAGGGTATGAGAAAAAACATGAAAGAGTGGGACAAAGAGGTTCCTTTGTTGAGTGAGGCACAGTGCTTCACTTTGTACAAAGAGGATCTCAGTACTTTAATCAAGGATGTAGTAAGGATGCTGCCTACCTCCATTTTACACCCTAGGAAAGGGAGGCTCAGAGGACGTAACTTAGAAGACTTGGGTTTTAGTGACAGTTCCATCACCAACTATCTGTGATCCTTTGAGTAAGCCACTTCTCCAAGCTGGATCTATTTTTCATTTATGCAATGATGGGGGTCACATGAGGTCACCATGAGTTGAAAACTGACTTGATGGTACCTAATAACAACTTGACTGCTAACCAGAAGGCTGGTGGTTCAAACTCACCAGCCACTCCTCGGAAGGAAGATGGGGCAATCTACTTCCGTAGTGATACTGCCTCGGAAACCCAAGGAGGAGTCGCTATGAGTCGGGTCTGACTCGACGGCACATAACAACAACAACAAAAACCACATGCAATGATGGAGCACAGTCCACATGACCTCCAGGATACCCTCCAAGCACCAACAGTCTGAGTCAATCAGTTTCTGCAGAAGTTGAAAACATTAATGCTATTTGCCATGGTTCTTGCCTTTCATCACAGTTCTTTTTCTGCTTGAATTTAGAGCTCCTTGTGATGTGTACTCTAGTTTTTAGCATAAACTTCCACTTAACCTATGATGAATCTTTTCAATTCAATATTTATCTCTTGGTGGAAAGACAGAAGTTCTTACCACAAATTCCTTATTATTGCATCTCTAGACTAGACACTCAGAAGGAAGTTTGGGCATTCCTACTTCCGTAGTGATACTGCCTCAGAAACCCAAGGAGGGGTCGCTATGAGTTGGGGCCGACTCGATGGCAAATAACAACAACAACAACAACAACAACAAGACTAGACACTGTCAAAATTTTTCTGTCCTTGACTAACTTCAGTTGTTCCCTGTACTAGTTTTCTAGGACTAGTCATAAAGTGCATGGCTTTTAAAAACAGAAATTTATTGCCTCATAGTTCTGGAGCTGAAAATTTGAATTCAGGGTAATCTTAGGGCCATGCTCTCTCTGAAATCTTTAGGGGAGATCTTTCTTTCTTTTTTTAAATTATGATTTGGGTGAAAGTGTACAGAGTAAACTGGTTTTCCATTCAACAATTCACATACATTTTGTTTTGTGACATTGATTGCAATCCCTACAACGTAACAGCACTCTTTCCACTTTCTCCTTGTGTTTACCATTTCCCTTCACCCTTTTTTCCTATCCCTTCCTACCTTCTGAGCTTTATACCTGGGCAAATGCTGCCCTTTTGATCTCATATGGTTGACTGTTCTAATGAATGCATACCTCCCTGGTGTTGTTGTTCACCTCATAGGCCTATCATTTGGCTGGAAGTTGAGTCATGTGGATGAGTTCTGTTCCAGGCTTGAATGCAACACCTGTAGTCTTGGAGGTTCCACCAGTTTCTATCAGACCAGTAAGCTTGGTCTCTTTTTTTCACTCCCCAATGGCAGCAAAGGCCAGTGCAGTTTCTGAGGTGACACCAACTAATTATTTACCAACTAATCAGCATAGTAATGGGTGTGACTTTGTAATTAAACACACCAACTAAATTAATAACTCATGCCAGACATAGAGGTATGTCAGACAAAGACATTTACATACTGCTGATAGTTGAAACGATTTCATTTATTCACAGTGTTTATAGGTAAAAGGTGTGTGTTTGGAGGGGGATGCCTAAGCTTTCTAGATACCCAAGTGCCTCCTTCCTTTTGAAAAACTTTCCTACTACAGTCCAAAAAAGGGAACCCCAAAACATCCCAGAGAGTCAACCTTAAGCCATTTTTTTTAAAGGAGTTAGCCTTTGAATTAGACAAAGTTAGAGATTCCTAATTCCTTGTGTAATTTCAGTAAATCATGTAGGATTTGGATAGGTTGTTGTGTGGCATAAAGTAGATTCTGAATCATAGCGACCCTCTATGACAGAGTAGAATTGCCCTGTAAGGTTTCCTAGGCTACAATCTTTACAGAAGCAGACTGCCACATCTTTCTCCTATGGAGCAGTTGGTCGGTTTTAACGGTTCACCCCTCAGTTAGCAGGTGAGCTTTGACCACTGTACCGACAGGGCTCCGTATATTTGATATAAAAAAGTATATTTCAAGGAACCTTCTCTACCTACCCATCTGTCTGTCAGGCCTGAGTGATCTGAATCTTTCCTGCACCATTGCTGATGGAGGTCATGGTCAGAGAGGGCCAGAGTCAGTGTGAACAGGACTTTTGTAGGCGGCTCTCTAGACAAGTGCCATTGTTTCATAATCCTGTCATTTGAGACCCCTTTCCACGCCTCTCCTCTTATGTTGTCTTATCTAGGCCAAGACACTTTCTTGCAGCTGAACTCTGAACAGGACATTGGTTCAAATGAAGACAAACATAATGTAAATGGAAAATAATAGGCGCAAGTGTTTGTGGAAACGCTTTAGACCTTCATCATTTCTTCTCTGCCCTGGTTAGAAGTCCCTGTAGCCATAGCCCAAACTAGTGACTCCTGCCATGCATGAGACCTGGGTTTGATTCCCAGTCAATGTGTGTTGTTGTAATGCTGCACAGGACTAGGAAGAAAGGCCTGGCAATCTATTTCAGCCAATGAAAATCCTATGGATCACAATGGTCCGATCTACAACTGATGGGGATGGCGCAGGGCTGAGCAGGTTTCATTCCATTGTGCTTGTGGTTACCATGAGTCAAGAACCAAGTCAATAGCTGATAACAACAGTGGCCACAGCCCACTGCCATGACTCACCCTCCACGTTTAGCCCTTCACACAGAAATCCAGTCATTTCTCTGCCTAAACTTTTGAAAGCTCCAGATGTCCAAGTCCAAGTTCCCCAGCACAAAACACTCTGCAAGATCTGGCCTCTGCCTAGCCTCCAACCACTTTCACCTACCCACCTCCCAGACAGATTGACTACACTGCCCCAAAATACAGAGCTGTTTCATGAAGCCAACCTCAGTACAGGCAGCTCCCCCAGCTGCCCTGCCCCTACCTCCATCTCATGCCTCTTCTATCCAGGTTCCACTCAGAATCTTTTATGACTGTGTCCTGGGCTTAAACTGTACTAAGTGTCTCTCCTCAGGGCACTCCCATCTACTTGTACCCCACACCATTCCCTGTATATGGAATGTGGGACTGCAGGGGGCATGCAGCATTTGCCACCATGTTAGGGCTCTCAGAGGGTCATCTGTCCTGCTGTCTCTGTGACACCTGTCTGAACTAAGGAGCCTCAATATCAAAGATTGTTGAATAAGTGAATGGTCATTTTGGAAATGGAAGGGAGGCTTCTCAGAAGAACTATATGCATTTGTGTACTTATGGGACTGGATTTTCTTTCTTTGTTTTTTATATATTAATGACTTTCTATGGCCTTGGGTGGGTTGGGATAGGATACTATGGGCCTCTAAGGGAAAGTTCTGGAGTATGGGGGGTAGGTTATGGAATGGCATTTCCCACCAAGGCACCTGTTGGGGCTGGGCCAGATTTCTTGCTGCTTTGTCAATGCGCCTGTGGCTGAGGTCCCCACCTCTTCAGCTACAGGGAGGTAAGGGCTAAAATGAACCTAGACGCTCATCTGCCTTCCAAGCCAGCTCCTTTCCCCAGAACATAGAAAGGGTTTGCACTGAAACAGTGTCAGATTACCCAAAAAAGCAAGGAAAGTAAGGGCTTACTTGTGCTTACTTACTAATCTGTAGTGAGCAATTTCACATTTTTTCACCACATCAAAGATTTCTGCTTCTAGGTATGGTTGGCATCTGTCTGTCTCTCTTCCAACCTCACAGCACATTCCCACAGAATCAAAGCCTTTTTTCAAATTTACAGTCCCCAACAGGGATGGAGAACCCAGTAAGCAAGGTAAGCATGGGCTTACTTATGATTACTTACTAATCTGTAGTGAATAGTTTCATATCACATCAAAGATGTGGTGAAACCCATAAAAAATTGTTCACTACACATTAGTAAGTGAACATAAGTAAGCCTGTGCTTACCTTGCTTACTGGGTAATCCACCCCTCCACTGAGGTATTGTTCTGCCTCAACTGCTGCTCTCCCTCTACTGGCAGTTTCCTGGCATCTGAATCCAAGGAGAGGACGCAGCCAGGCTGAACTTAGATGCAGTGCAGGGACCCTGGTGTAGGCCCCTTACCCCACCTGGCTCAAGGCTAACAGGACACTCAGGCATTGTGGTCCTACTTCAGACAAGGGCACTCCATCTGCATATGGACTCTAGGAGCCATGGCCAAAGGACAAAATGATGCCACTCCGTGAAGCATTCCCATGAAGCTAAAGCCATTGGTTTTACCACATGGATGCTCCCAACTGGCTGCCTGGGATCAGTGCTATCAGATGACCACCACTTCCTCATGCCTCTCTGAGCCTGTTTTGTCATTGTTGTTATGTGCCGTTGAGTTCGACCCGACTCATAGAGACCCTTCCTTGGGTTTCCGAGGCAGTATCACTATGGAAGTAGATTGCCCAACCTTCTTCAGAAGGTTGTGGGGTCTGGGTAGGTAAGGGGAGCTTCCTTAAACCATTTCTGCTCTCTGTGCTCAGTGGGGCTATGATGAGCTTGGGAGGACCCTCATGAGCAAAGGGAGAGAGCAAAGAGGAGAATCCTAGAGAGCAGTAGCTGATGCTTAGATCACCTGCTGACAGCCTTCACACGCGCTCATCCAGGTTGGCTTAATTACCTCCAGTAACAGGGAATTCGCCCATCCTGAGCTAGTCCATTTCTCTAACTCAGTGGCAGAGCTTTGAACTGGTTCTTTCCAGTTTGACCCTCTGCTGAGAATTCAAATTTCCATCCCAGATATACTGAATCAGAATCTACATTTTAACAAGTTCCCCAGGTAACTCTTATAGATCCCCATTATTACAGTGTAGATTCTGATTCTGTATATCTGGGGTGTAAATACAAATTCTCAGCAAGGGGTCAAACAGGAATGAACCAGTTCAAAGCCCCTGCTCAGAAGTTCTTGACTTTGGCTGCACATTAGGGTTACCTGAGGAGCTTTGAAAAAACTCATGCCTGGGCTCCACCCCCAGGAACAGCCTGAACATGGGAGTTTTGAAAACCCTCAGCAGTGATTCAGATGTTTGGCAAAGGCTAAGAACTCCTGCTCTAACCAGTAAGCAGTTCTGTTTAAAGAGTCCAAGAGTGAGACATTAAGAAAAAGAGAAGAGTAAGAGTTATGTATGATTCTCTCTCTCACTGCTGTTGATTTGGATCTGACTTGTAGTGACCCCTCCTTGAGTTTCTGAGGCAGTATCACTATGGAAGCAGATTGTCCAATCTTTCTTCTGAGGAGCGTTGTAGATTTTTAAAGACAATGAGGCTTGGAGAACTCCAGTGGCTTGGTAGGGCATATAAATGAAGGAGTTGGGTTGTATATAAGGAAAACTTACAGCTGGCCTCAGTATTTGCCAGGACAGTAGGGAGTGGTGAGGATTGTGGCATCCAAAGGGCAGCCAGTTTTATTGTCATGAGGGAAAGTCAGTTCAGTGTGCTAGATTTTCTGTTATTCTCCAAGAGTATAAAAAATATGAATCATTATGCAAATTCTCCAAATTTATAAACATTGGGAACTAATTACAAATTTTAAAACATCATTCGAGGTCCTCTTGAGTGAGCAAAACAGATCATGTCTGACAGTAAACCACAAGCCTCCTGAATTGAACTTGTTGTCCTCTTCCAATTTATGGAGAAAATTTGGAAGTCCAGGTGAGTCATGCGGCCAGCTAGTTAGAGCTGGGACAAGATGTAGGCCTGCCTCCCTGATACCTGGTCATTGGGCATCTTTCACCTCATTTTGACTCAGGTAGGCTGGAGCTGGGAGTGAGGTGGCTGTAGATGTGGCTGATGCCAGTCTGGGACACATGAGCCACCAGGCACAGTAGTACCCAGCATTAGAACATGTGACTGACATTCACTCCCTGAGAAAATTCAAGCCCTAACACCAGCCAGATGCTACATCAGGGATCTGAAGTTTGTTTGTTTTCTGATAGTAAGGCCTGAGCAAGGGAAGCTTCAGAAATGAATTTCTTCTCAGACCATCAACACTCTGCCCAGAAAGGGGGAGTAAAGAATTTAATCAGTGGTAAAACATCCAAGTAGCTTACAGGTAACTCTGAGGATTACACAGATGCACGTTGGCCTTTTACATGTGCAGTTCTCTCCCCCTAGATGCCCGTCTCTCACATGTCCCCTTGATGAATTCTCCTTCCTCTCTACCCGAACTAAGCACAAGAATCGTATCTTCCTGAAGTCTTCCTTTTATTTACCTTCCTCTCCCCAGCCTGGACTGAATTAATCACCTCCACCTATCATGAGGAGTCCTTGGGTGATGCAATGGTTAACATGCTTGACTACTAGTCAAAGGTTAGTGGTTTGAGTCTATCCAGAAGTGCCTTGGAAGAGCAGCTTGGCAACCTACTTCTGAAAAAAAATTAGCCATTAAAAACTCTATGGCTGTTCTACTCTAACATACACAAAGTCAACTCTGTCATAAATCAAAGTCAACTTGATGGCAACTATTTGATTTAAAAAAAAAAAAAATCTCCCATGAGCTTTCTTTTTCCTTATCTTATTGTGTTTATCAACCTGGGCTGATAATTCATTACTGTGTACATTAGTCTCCCACAAGATCTGTGTTGTGTGGGAGACATCCCAGGGGGCAGGAGTGTATGGAGGGATGAACACAGGGCAAGGGTAATTATGGGGAGGAAGTGGGAGGGGAGCTGTTGCAGTGGGGTAAATTGTAGTCAATGTCATGAGTCAAAGTGTATGTGAACTGTTGTATGGAAAGTGAATTTGCTCTGTAAACTTTCACCCAAATCACAATTAAAAAAAAAAAAAAAAAAAAGATCTGTGTTGTGATTTCTGAGCAAATAGGGACCACGCCTTACACTCCTTTGTATGGGACTCAAACTGAACCTGCTGTGGTGCCTTGTGCATACAAGACTCTGCAGCAGAGATATTGGTGCTCAAAAAATATTCCATGCATTTTTCAGCTTTCCTTGTAATTAGACTGGAGACATGTGACCAGTTCTGGCTAACAGGCTATGAGAGGAAATGTGCCACTTCTGTGTCAATGTTCTTTAAGTATTGGTTCTCCCGCTTTCTCTCCCTCTCCCTAGAAGAACTTCAAAGCCTCAAGATTTGATGGTGTCCTCATAAGATGGGTATTATATAAAGGACAGGAGCTCTGGTAGCATAGTGGCTAAGACACTTGCCTGCTAACCAGACGGCTGGTGGTTCAAACCCACCAGCCACTCCTCGGAAGGAAGGTTGGGCAATCCTACTTCCGTAGTGATACTGCCTCGGAAACCCAAGGAGGGGTCGCTATGAGTCGGGTTTGACTCGACGGCACACAACAACAACAACAACATAAGATGGAAGAATCCTAGATTCCTGAGTCACCAGCTGGAAGAGAGCCTCTGTCAACACACATTACACTTTGCCAGAGTGAGAAATAAACTGTTGTGCTAAACCAATGGGATTTCAGGGTTTGCTATTGTAGCATAGCCTTGGAATTGATGATTCTGACTTATGCTGCACTCAGCCAATGTTTGATTCCAACAGAACTGATAAATGGAAGGAATTAGAGAAGAAAAAAAAGGAAAATGCAAGCAGCTGTGACTGTGGTTGGCTGGGACAGGAATAGAAATACCCAACCTGTCAGATTGGTGCCAGGCTTTTCACCCAGAATCACTAACTGGGAAAGGTGTTAACAGCAATGAAGCTCGGGAATGAATCGTGAGCTCTGTGGCATGGAGGGACCCACTTATTACCTATTCCTTCTCAGCGGGTAAACAAGAACTCCTTAGCGATGTCTGACAGGGATACTGGGGCGCCAGTTAATGAGCAGCTTGTAATAGAAGCTGACTGAGTTATGCAGGAACAAATCACTCTCGATTTCCTTTATATCGCCTCAGTCACACTGGCCAATTTAGACACTGTGTACGTGGCCAACTTGTAGAAGATTTCTTCCTTAGGGTAACAGCTGGATGTTAAAATGCAAACTAATTAATTTTGCCTTCTCAAATGAGGTTAGCTGGTGCATCTGGGACATTGTATTGACAATGCACCTTTAATATCTCAGTCCTGAGATTTTAATTAGAAGGCAAAGTTATCTCAAAGAAGGCAATAATTATTTTCCAAATTGGCTACCCCAATTGCCATGACAATTAAGCACCGTGTTTTATGAGCATGGACAGCAATAAAAGAGGATTGCCAAAATCGTCTCCAAAGTACATTCATCCTTCTTGTTGGATTCCTGGGCTCTGTATGGCAAGGATAGTGGCTGCCACAGTTGGCAAAGAGGACAAAAAGGGATTTCTCAAAGATGGTAGAAATGCTTTCTAGGATGGAGATAGCTCATATATCCTTGAGGAACAGGGATGGCTCACTGATGGATGTCAAGAGACACTAGGTAAAGCAAAACTGGGGACAGAACTCTCTGATCCCTGATCTGGTGGCCCCACAGCCCATTGTTGTCCTTTCCTAGGCAGCAGCTTTTAGGATTCTGGCATCCTGGGGCTATCTCATGATGAGGCTGGAGAGCTTTGTAGTAATTAAGAGTTGGGGGTTTTGATTCAGAATTTTGGGGCTGGAATGCACAGCAGGTCCAGTGGTCGGGATGTTAAAGGCTGATTCCTAGTCTCCAAGCCTCCAGGGTTGTCCAGCCAATGTTCTCCCTCCAAGCAGCCAGGCTAACCTCCAATCTGACTATGCCACTGAAAAGTCTCCAATGACTCCTGACGTCTACAAGACTCAATCTAATTGCTTCAGCAGGGCATGGAAAGCCCTTGTGACCTTGGCCTGCATATCTCTCCACTCCCTGGTGTGCATGGCCACTCCACCCCAAGAACCTCTTTCATTTCTTCCAAGATACAACCACCTCTCCTGTGCTCCCAACTCCTAGGACCTTATGAGCTCAGCTTCCATCCTACTTCCTGCAGGAAGCCTTCTCGGACCTCCCTGGACGGTTTTATATCCCACATGTTGTTCTTTCCGTATTATAGTACTTGTCGTGCTACATTATAATGACATGTTGGCTTGTCTTTCTCCTTTCTCCTACAATTTTAAATTCTCTGAGCAAGCACACTAGCTTCTTGCTTCTTAGTCACTGCACATCTCCAGAGCCCAGCAGGGTTCAGGGCCAAAGTGAGTCCTTCACAAATTTGTAGTTAATGAAGCAAGGAATGAAAACTAGAAAGTAGAAGCCAGGGAAGATTTTGGAGTACTGTTGGAAGAGATGAATGAGTCCATCCTCATCTTGGACCTTTCTAGGAAGCCACCAAGTTTGCACATCAGAAAGGCAGGCTAACAGCAGTATAGAGAGCAAGATGCCAAAAGAAAGGAGGAAAATAGGTGATGCTGGTTACTTGAGAGGTTCCCCCTGCTACAGGTTGGGCTTGTCAAGGAGTTCAGAGATGAGAGACAGAAGCTTATGTATAGGTATGGCTTCTGCCTGAGAGGCCCAGCAGGGGCCTAATAAGACCATTTCCTGGGGGCCTAATGGTTCTGAAATTTACATTGATGTCACTGCAAAAACAAACAAACAAACAAACACTGCAAAAAGAAACAAACATTCCTTTATAACTAAAGGAATCCAATTTCGACAAAAATAAGATACATTTTTTCACTGTATTGGTGAAGATAAAAAATGTGGATTATATACCATGTTGGTGAGGTTATAGGGAAACAACCCTTTTCCTTATTTCATATATGGTAGTGTAATCTGTACCTATCTCTAAAGAGGGCCATTTGGCACTATCTGTAAAAAATTGAAGAACTCTGGTGGCGCTGTGATTAAAGTATTGGGCTGCTAACCAAAATGTTGGCAGTTTAAACCAACTAGTCACTCTGTGAGAGAAAGATGAAGCAGTCTGCTTCTGGAAAGATTTACAGCACTGGAAATCCTATGGGGCAGTTCTATTTTGTCCTCCAGGATTGCTATGAATCGATGCAATGGCAGCAAGTTAGGTTTATAAAAATTAACAATGCATATAGCCATCTCCCTTTTTTTAGCAACTGCACAGTGTAGTGCCTAAGGCATTTGACTGCTAACCAGAAGGCTGGCAGTTCAAACCTACCAGTCACTCTTTGGAAGGAAGGTTGGGCAATCTACTTCTCGGAAACCCAAGGATGGGTCGCTATGAGTCAGATCCGACTCGACGGCAGTGCATGTGTGCATATGTGCACTTAAAGCAAACCGTGTTGTTGTTAGGCGCTGTCAAGTTGCTTTTAACTCCTGTTGTTGTTGTGTGCCACTGAGTCAGACCTGACTGATAGCGACCCTTCCTTGGGTTTCTGAGGCAGAATCACTATGGAAGTAGCTTGCCAAACCTTCTTTCCGAGGAGTGGCTGATAGGTTTTAACTCCTAGTGACCCCATATGACAAAGCAGAACTGCCCCATGGGGTTTTCTTCACTGTAATCTTCATGGAAGCAGATCACCAAGTGTTCCTCTGAGGAGTTGCTGGGTGGATTCAAACTTTTAACCTTTCAGTTAGTAGCTGAGCACTTAACTGTGTGCCATCAGGGTTCCTTATAGCAAACCTAGAGACTCACATATGTTTGCCCACATCAGTATGAGGGTGTTCACTGCAGTAGTGAGAGGATCAGCAGAAGACTGGAAGCAACCACAGTGCCCACCCATGGCTTCTGATGATATAAATTAGGGTGCAGACACACGCTGGGAGCACTTGGCAGCTGGGAAAGAGAACAAGGCAGCATGCACTGATCTAGAATTCTTTCAAGAATTAAGCAAGGGGCAGTGCTTAAAACAGGTTCCCTTATGTGTAAAAAGAGGGTATTTCTGGAAAGATGTACACACAGAACTCCAGTTTAAAAGGCGAGGAAGAACCAGGGGTCTGGGTGGAGACTTATATGTCACTTTAAGTGTTTTTACACTATGTGGATTTTCTTTTTACTCTATGCATTGTTTCTTCTTCTTCTTTTTTTTTTTTTTTTAAAGACAGAGAGCATTCATTAAAAATGAACCAGTGCCTGTACCTATCTATGTTTTAATGTCACAGACCTTTTCTCGTTTCTTCTCAGGTAGCACAACAATGGAACACACTTCAAGAAAGGCAAATCCAGTTTGTGCCACTCCCTTTCCATTGCAGGAGGCTGACCCAGAGAGGGGGACTTCTGGCTTAGGGACACACTGGATGGTGACAGGCATGCCTAGGAGGGAGGACCTCTGGCCTGCTTGGCTTGTCCTTTATATACATACCCTTTGGACACTGAACAGCAGTTCCTCCCTGGATCTCTGATCTGACCTTCAGGTTTTTACTCTCTGCTCACAGGTGGAGAGCCTGCTCTGTTGGTTTGCCCCTTCTGTGGAGATGGAGCTGCATCAGGGCCATCTTGAGGCCCAGGCTCAGCCCTCTGGCTGCCTAATTAGGCACCAAATTTGCAGTCTTTCTCCACACAGAGCCTGTGGGCTGGGTAGCTGGATAGGCCCTTGGGCACTTTCCTGGCTGAGGGGCCACCCTCTCTGTAAGTTACAGCTTCCCCCATTGTTATAATTGAATTAGAGCTATTCACTACCAGCTGCCACCACAGTTTTCCATTCCCTGTGGCCCTACTCTATTGCCTTGGTGAGTGTCTCTTCCCCTCTGTTGCTCACCTCCCTTGCCAACAGCCAGCCAGGGCACTGTGCCACTCTGCAGCAGGCAGAGCCAGAGGGCCTTGGAAAAGCTGCTCAGGACAGAGCAGGGGCCGGAGCCTGCCTTGCTGGCACCAGAGGCTGGGCCCTGCCAGCTACCGGTGAGAGCTGGAGGGTAGGTCAGCTGCTCAGGGCCTGCACCACGCCCTCCTTCTCCTTGCAATGCCCATATCTGCCAATGTCTCAGATGGGCAGTAATCTTGACATTACCCTGTGGGTCAGAGAGACAATACTAGCACAGACATGTTGAACTAAAGAATCTCAGAGGGAAGGGAGGCCATCTAACCCAAGTCTGTATGATATGAATTTCCCTCTCCACATCCTGAGGAAGGGGCATTCACTGCTGTCTGAACATCTCCAAAGGATGCTGAGCTCATAAGCTGTTAAGAAGCAGCAATCATGTTTCAGATGATCTTATTTGTTGGAGTGTTCTTGTTAGTTTCCTCATGAAATCCAGCATTCTGTAGGTCTTCTTCTCCCAGCCCTATACCAGGCCAAATCTATGAGCCCCTTTCGGGCACGTTGTTATTCCAAGCTGGCATCAAGTCAGCCGCTGACTCATGGTGACCTCATAGAATGAAACAAAACACTGGCTGGCCCTGCACCATCTCCATGATCAGTTGTGAATTGGACCTTTATGATCCATAAGGTTTCCACTGGCTGATTTTCGGAAGCAGAACGCCAGGCCTTTCTTCCCAGCCTATCTTAATCTGGCAGCTCTGTTGAAAATTGTTCAGCATCATAGTAACATGAAAGCCACCACTGATGACAGATGTGTGGTGATGATGCTTGAGGTTCGTTGGCTGAAAAGCAAACTTTGAATTTCTCTGCCACTGTGGTCTCTCTCCAATCTGATACCCAAAACTGAATGTGATACTCCAAATGAGATTTTATCAGGCAGAGAAAACAAGGCCATCACTGTCCTCCATCTAGAAGATGGTATATGTGCTGTGAGCTAAGATTACTTTAGGCTTTTGAGCAACCACACATCTGTTGTGATTGGCATGTTCATCCCACTGGACTTGTACAATTGTTTTGACTCTACAAAGAGAATCTTAATTTGTCCATATTAAGTTTATTCCTCTTAGATTGGCATATTGCTTCTGCCAGTCATGAGAAATTAGGATTCATTCTGTGGCTCCAAATATTCCTTGCCCCTTCAAAAGTCATAGAATGAGTACTAGTTGCTGTGGAGTCAGTTCTGACTTATGGTTACTCCACATGTCTGAGAGTAGAACTGTTCTCCATTGGGTTTTCAACAGTTGATAATTTAGAAATAGATTGCCAGGCCTTTCTTGCAAGATGCCTCTGGGTGCACTTGAACCTCCAGCCTTTCAGTTAGCTGCTGAGAATGTTAATCTGCACCACCCAGAGACACTCCAAAAAGTCAGGTGAATTTGCTAAGCAGACCATCAATGCTTTCATTTAAATCACTGATAAAAATAGGGGCAGGAATGGAGGCTGGCGGCAGGCTCATAGAGAGCTCCATGAGGTTAATAATATAGATCTAATTAATTAGTGTCCTTTGGGTATCATTAAGGAGCTTTGGTGGCACAATGCCTGAGTCATTTTACTGTTAACCAGAAGGTTGGTGGTTCAAACCCACCAGCTATTCTGTGGAAGGAAGACAGGGGAATCTACTTCCGTAAAGATTTACCAGTGGTAAACAGCAATGCTTTCTAGCAATGCTATGAGAAAGGGGCAGTGGGAAGAGTAGAGACCTTTGAAGCCTTAGACTCCTCTCCTTCCCTTGATGCACCACCAGCTTTTGCGTATGTGCCACTTCTCTACTATGGTGACCCCCAGCCCACTGAACTTATTGGGCCCCAAATCCAGAACTGAATGGGTACAAATATTTCCTGCAGCTGGTGCATTGCATTAGAATCAGATAACATAGTTTTCAGTTCTGTCAGTTATTGGCAGGGTGACCTCAGACAAATCACCTAACTAGATTGAACATTAAGTTCTTCATTTGCAGAATGAAGATACTAGGGTGCCTCAAATGTTTTTCTCCCCCTCTCCACACACTCCACAAACAGGTGGTTTATTGGGCAATATACTTTTTAAAAAGGAAACAAGATTGTTGTGCAAATTATTTTCCAAGACAGAGGCGAACCCTTCCTTTCATCAAAGATGCTGCCCATCTTCTCACTGGTGCCCTTATAGGAGCCTGGACCCTATAAGGTCCCATTGCCCCATGGAGGGAGAGAATCATTGGCAGAAATCCATTCCAACACACCTGAAGCTCCTCTCTCCAAATACTCCTCCCCTTGCTAAAAGCATGGGCCGGCACCAACCTTCTCGCCTGAACTCATTCCTCCCAGGAGTTTCTGAAAAGGAAGATGTTACTATCTCAGGATTAGCAGCCCATTTGTTTAAAGGGCTGATTACTGGAGCTTAATGCTATTTTGACAGATGAAAGTGAGTCAATTACAGCTGGAAATAGCTCTAGCTTCCTAGGCTCCTTCCAGGTGGTTGCCCGTTCCCTGTCTAAGGCACTTTCTCTCTCTTTACCAAAAGGCAGTCCTTCCCCTTCTCTCATCCCTTCTGACCCCCAAACCATCTCAGGAGAAACAATATGTGCATCACTGAGCCTAAGTCCACGGGATCAGAGCTGCTGTGGCAGACCACTCTGTGACAGGGACGGCATGTGAAGATGCTGGAGGGAGTGTTGGCAGGTCAACCTCCAGGGTAAGGAATGTGGCCCTAGGGGGCGCTGTGTCCAAATAGGCATCACTCTGACTCTATCAGCCATGAGTGTGGCTGCCTCTTACTGAACCTCTCTCTAGGGCTCTTGGGAGCAATGGGTTTCACATGGCAATATTTACCATCATGAGATCAGTGCTGGCCATAGGCTTGGGTGCTGCAGGAGTAACCTCTATGAAGACAACAAGAGTCCTCTAGTTGTCAGAAGGCTTCCCAGGATCTCACTGAGTTATGTTAAGGGCCAGTGAAAAGCATCCCAGTGTCCCCCAGTCAGTGAGGAGTTTGTACCCTGGGCTCCCTTGTGACACTAGAGAAGGATTGTGGTGGGCTGTGTGGTTAGATGGGTAATGGGGTGCAGGGCTCAACCACAAGCTTGGAGGTTAGGAGTATGGAGGGGTAGGTATATTTGTAATGGGCATCTCAAACTTAATACGCCCAAGAAAGAACTTATTTTCTCAATACCCCAAACCTGCATGGGCTTCTGCATTTCTCCTATCATAGAAAAAATTTACTTCCCACCCCTGTCATCCTCTCAGTTGCTCAAACTACAATCCTAAGGGTCATTCTGCATTTTTTTCCCTCTCACATCTTAAGTAGAATTCATCCGCAAATCCTGATGCCTCTACCCCTATACTTTATAGCAAATCTGATGAAACTGTTACATTCCCTTTGCCACCATTCTAGTTAAATCCACACTTATTTCTGGCCTAGACTATGGCAACAGCTTCTCAACAAATGCCCCTCCTTCCATTCTTGCCCCATTATGGTTTATTTTACACAAACAGCTGGAAGTATCTCTTTAAGGCACGAATCGGATCCTGCCACTCACCTCAAATGTAGAACATCCAAATGCCTTTTAGTTGTCCACAGGTTATGTATATTTTAGACCTTGCGTCTCTTGCTGACATCATCTCCTAACCCTTTTCTCCTTGCACATACTGCTCCAACCACACTTGTCTTCTGCTGATGCATGAGCACATGTCCTTGCCTTGGGGCTTTTGCACTTGGGGTCACTCTTCCTGGAAGGTTCTGCCCTCCAGATCTGTGCATAACTGGTGCCCATTTCACACTCAGGTCTTAGTGCATACCCACATCTTTCTAGAGATTTTTCTGATACAAACGAACAAACAAACTTACTGCTGCTGAGTTGGATCTGACTCATAGCGACACCTCCTTGGGTTTCCAAGGCGGTATCACTATGGAAGTAGATTGCCTAATCTTCCTTCCAAGGAGTGGCTGGTGGGTTTGAACCACTGGCCTTCTGGTTAGCAGTCAAATGCCTTAGGCACTACACCACCAGAGCTCTTATTTTCCTGATAGCACTATCTAAAAGTATCTTATTTACTTGATTAATTTATCTTCTCCTACATTTTACAAAAATGTAAGGACTTAGGAAAGCGAGGGTTTTGTTTATTCATTCTGTATCACAATGTTTAGAACAGAGCTTGGTGCTTAGTAAGCACTCAATAGATGTTTGTTGAATGAATTTGTTAAGGTTTTAAACATGTCTGCAAATTCCATGACACTCCTCCCCTTGAAAGGTGGGAATTATGTCCCCTCTTCTTGATCCTGGGCCACCTTAATAACTTGCCAGCCAACCAATTATGGCAGAAGTGACACTATGTGGTCTTAAAATGTGATGCAGTTTCTGCCCTGCCCCCAACTCTGGGACATTTATGCTGGAGCCTGTGCCACCATGTAAGTAGTCTGACTGCTCTGTGGCTGTCATGCTGTGAGGAAGCCCATTCTAGCCCATACAGAGAAACCATATGATGAAATCCTGAGATCACATGAAAAGAGAGAGAGAGAGAGAGGGAAGGACAGAGAGTGAGAGATGGATGGTCAAACCCCAGTTCATCTAGCCCTCCACTATTCCAGCTCCAGCCACCATTGGACTATAATGAAAGACCCTGAGCTAGAATCATCCAGCTGAGCCTATCCCAAATTTGAGACCAAAAGAAATTGTGAAAAATAATAAAGTGTTTGCTTTTCTTCTTTTTTTTAAGTTACTAAGTTTTGGACTGATTTACTTCAGTGTAATATATAACTAAAATAGAATGAATACATGTTTAATATCCAAACTATTCTCTGGTGGCTACTATGAATGAGTGCTGGTACTTTTCCTAGCTGGGTAATTGGTTGAAGTGTCTGGGCCTATGCCAGGTCACACGGATGGAAGCAAACAAACTGGAGGCTGGAAATGACAACTTGTTCAGCCAGGATTGTTGAACAGCCTTGCCTAGGTGGACATCCTCTTATTAGTAGGAATAGTTTAGACACTCCTCAATGCTCCCTATCCATTTTCCTTCAATCGTGGAATTCTTTTGGGAATTGGATGTCCAGGTATTATAGGAAGACCCTCACATGACTAGTTACTCCAATCCTGCTCAGAAATCTTCTCAAGGAGAGTGGGTTGCAATGCTTTAATTCTTCCTCTCTCCTTCTGTTTTGGTTACCTTGTGTTGCTCTAACAGAAAATACCACAAATGGGATGGCTTTAACAAACAGGAGTTTTTTCTCTCACACTTTGGAGAACTCCAAATGGAGTTCAAAGTGCCAAGCTCCAGGGGCTGGATGAAAGCCCCTCAACCTTGGACTTCAGTTCTGCCTGTTGCTCCTGGCCCACTGGAGCTAAAGGCTTTCTTCACTCAGGCAGATGCTGGCTGCTGAGGCTGACAAGCCCATGGCCAACAGATAAAAAGGCACAGTCCTGATACTACCAAACCACAGGGCAGGCCATTGATTCAAGTTCATTAAGAGTGCCAAGATCAGCAGACAGCTGCTGAGTAACAACTCGGCTCCATGCAGGAGTCAAGCACGCCAAAAGCTGGAGACCTTCCTTAAAGTTCCTTCTTATATACAGGAAGTAGCCCACATCCCTAAGGCTACTCAGCTGCTCCAGTAGATTTCACCATGGAGTTAATTACCAATCTCATCATGGGCAATAAACTACATCCAGCTACCCAGACACTCAAAACCAGGCCCAGCCAAGGTGACACAAAACCTTAACTGCCACACCTCCTTAAAAGGAGCTCTGGTGGTGCAGTGGTTAAAGCATTTGGCTGTTAACCGGAATGTTGGTGGTTCAAAGCCACCAGCCCTTCTGTGGGAGAAAGATGAGGCAGTGTGCTTCCTTAAAGATTTACAGCAGGAAATTCTATGGGGCAGTTCTACTCTGTTCTATAGGGATGCTGTGGGTCAGAATCGACTTGATGGCAGTGGATTTGGGTGGGTTTATCTCTTTCTTATCCCTTAGGTGAAGTTACTCCTCTATCTCAGGGAAAGGACCTTGTGGACAAAAACATATGCTATCAGACCCTCCTTTAGAGAAGTCTTGTCAACAAAATGTCCTCTGCAGAGTGAGAGAAAATTACACTGGGAAATAGAGATGATATAGCAATGAGGATGATGAAAAAGATGATAACACTGACTGAATGTTTCGCCTGGCATTTTACTAATTTTACTTCACATTTTACATACAGTACCTCATTTAATCTTCACACCTTCTGATGTTATTATCACTACTCCTATTGAACTGATGAAGAAACAGTTTTAGAGAACTTAAGGTGACTTATTTGAAGATATATTTGAAGCCAAGTCCATCCAAACCTGATTCTCTTTCTTGGAAATCACCTCCCTGGGATGGCAGACATGTGACACACCAGCCAACATCTTCCCTTCTATGCTCATGGCATCTGTTTCCACTAAGCCTTGGTACAGCCTTAGGATCCTTCTCAGCACAACTCTCTAGGCAAGCATGTCCAATTGGTGAAAATTGGCATGCCAGATGAAACCCATTTGCCAAACCCCTTATTGCTCAAGAAAGGAAGGCTCACAAAAGTCAGGCAATTAGCTAGGGTCACACACAGCTAAAGGGTGGAGGGGCTGGGATGGCAATGCATCTGAAAGTAATGCTGCACACCAAGCCTCTAGTTCACTCACCCACGGACGGCGTGCAGCAG
The DNA here is from genome assembly GCF_000298275.1 of Orycteropus afer afer. Taxonomy (NCBI): domain Eukaryota; kingdom Metazoa; phylum Chordata; class Mammalia; order Tubulidentata; family Orycteropodidae; genus Orycteropus; species Orycteropus afer. The sequence continues at coordinate 20,308,238 of NW_006921606.1, forward strand.
GCGCAGGGAGGGGTATGCAGTACGCACGTTGACATGGTGCTTCAGGATGAGCTCATTAACCCATTCAACACGCTCCTTGCCACCCCTGGCCATGAAGGCAGGGATCCACAGGATGCTGCCATTGAGGCTGTGTAGCCTCTGCAGCAGCTTCTCCCGCCAAGTGGCATTGACCAAGTCCTCGAAGGCCCGCTGGATGACTGATGGGTTCATGGTCACCAGGTCTGTCTTCAGCCCCACATCTCGGGCATACTCCTGTACTGGGGCCAAGTTGCACCTATTGGAAAACAAGGAGACACAGTCCCTTTGAGGAAACTGAGACACTATCATTTGGTTTTCATTTCTTCCTCTGAATCCCTAAGCAAAGATTCAGAACATCTTCCTGTTCTCACTGGCTACTTTTGTCATCCTCTTCTTTTTTCTGCTGCTACAAATAGTTACTAAGCTTTTACCATATACCTAGCATTCTGTTAGGCCCCAGGTATGTAAAATGCTTGTGTTCTGGAGCTCAATACATAGGAGAGGAGAAAAACAGCAAGTAAATCCTCAGTACACAAGATTATGATGCACTGGGCAGGTGACAGAGTAATGGCTCTGACGAATGACTCCCAGTTTCAAACCTCAGCTCTGATATTTTCTACTTGTGTGACTCTGAGCAACTTCCTCAACCTTTCTGTGCTTCCTTATAGCTAAGGAAGAGTAATCTATCTATCTAGGCATCTGGATATCTTTCTATCTATTATAGCTAGCTTAGATATTTCCTTTGGCTATAATGGATATCACAACTGCACCCTCTCACAAGGAATAAACGAACCACTACACACCCAATGCTTAGAACACTGTTCAACCATAGTAAGGACTTAGAAAATGCTACCTGTTGTTATCAGTATTTATGGGGAAGGAGTAGTACCTGGCAGTCTTCCCAGAGGTGGTAACGACTGAGGGAAGTCTGGAGGGGTGAATGAGCAGGAGTCCACTGGTGGACAACTTATAAGAGGGGAGTGCTCCTCCAGCATGCTAGACCATAATTATCAACAACTTGGGACACTGTTAAGATTTCCCAGATCTCTCACCTGAAGATTCAGATTCAGTAGGTGACCTTAAGAATTGATAATTATTTTTTACTAGCTCCTCAGCTAAGTCAGGCAGTTTTAGGAAACACCATGCTATGTTCCTTCAAGTAAAGGAAATATATACAAAGGCATAGAGGTGTAAAACAGCATAAGCATTCAGGGAGAGGCAAGAAGATGGGCTGGAAAGCCACACAAGGTAAGATATCATAGGACTTGTGTATCAGGGACTTGGTTTTGAGGACCATAGGGAACCACTGAAGGCTCATAAGCAGGAGAGTGATGTGAACAGATTAGCATTTTAGGCAACAATTAGACAATAGTAGGATTAAATTTTGTTGTATATCATCAGTGGGGATGGAATTGGGTGTTGGAGGACAAGGTAAGAGGCCATTGCAATCTCTTGCTGAGCTAGTCAGGGACCCTGAGTGGGCAGCCTTTATTATTCCACCAGAGGTCTGCTTTTGGGGGGACCCTCTTGTCTTCCTGGGTCCTGCCCTGAAGTGCACAGCTGGGCTTCTTGGTGGGCCTAGGATGGCAGCAAGGGTGCTGAGGGGCCTGCCTGCACAGAGGATTTGACAGTGGAAAAGCTCCTCAGCCAATGAAGATAAATCTTGGAAATTCAACTAAGTACGTGTAGAACACAGGCTAGAGATGTGAGGACCAGGGGCCAGAAGTCATCGCCAAATGATGAGATTCAGAAGAAACCACTTCCCCGTTTATATGCAAGAACTTTACTCCTTCAACACTTGGAGAGAAAAAGCAGAATAATCAGGAAGGAAACTAGCATTTACTGAGCACCTAGTATGTTGCCTGGTCCTTCCACAGAATGAGCACATTTAATTCTGACCTGGTTTTCATCAACATCACTTTCAAGATGAGGAAACAATGGCCCAGAGTGTGCAAATTCTCTTGCCCAAAGTCACACAGCTAGCAAGGGAGCCACCAGGATTCAAACTCAGGTGTGTCTGACTCTCACATCTGCTTACTTTTCACACTGAACCCCCTAAAATATTCATTCAGCCATTTCCCTGGCCTTGCTGTCGCTGACTGTGGCTAAACATTACAAGGGCATGGAATGGCCTGGTGACACCTCTGGAGCCTATGCCACAGGCCCAAGAGGACTGGGTGTTAATATCAGCACCTGGGCAGTCTGGGGCTCTGTGCAGGGCACAGCCTTGGCAGTGGAAAGTCAAATGTGGACATACCACTCTGATCTGGAGGTGTTCATGGTCTGGGAGGCAGCAGGGCAGGTGGAGATATATGGGTCAGCAAAAAGAGACCATTCAAAGAGACAAACAGTACAAGAGAGGAGTTACAATTGAATTGTATTCTCCCAAAATATGTGCTGAATTCCTGGCCTTGTACTCGTAAATGTGACTCTCTTTGGAAATAGAGTTTTTGTTATGTTGTTAGATCTTACCTAAGTAGGGTAGGTTCTAAATCTAATCACTTCTGAGTTATAAAAGGAGCAGATTAGACTCAAAGACATGAGCATACATGCGGGGGAAGAAAGGCATCATGTGAGGAACCAAGAAACACCTGGTATGACTGACAAAGAAGAAATTGATATGGCTGGCACCATGATTCGGACTTTTAGCCTCTTGAACTGTGAGAAAATGCACTTCTATTCTTTAATGCCACTTACTTGTGTTACGGAAGTTCTAGTGGTAGTGCTTAAGGCATATGACTGCTAATCAGAAGGCTGGCGGTTCAAACCCACCAGCCACTCCTTGGAAGAAAGGTTGGGCAATCTACTTCCATGGTGCTACTGCCTGGAAACCCAAGGAAGAATTGCTATGAGTCAGATCCGACTTGACAGCAGTGAGTACTTGTGTTACAGCAGCACCAGCTACCTGAGACCAGAAATGTGTGCAGAAACATGAGGTGACCCCTACTGACCCCAAGGGAAGACAGGAAAGGAAATTAATGTGAATGTGCCTGTTGTGTTTGTGCATGATATTGAGCATATTGTCTCATTTATTGCTCACAGGACTGCACTCCACTTAGTCTTTGTGTGGTGCTTTGGCCTATAATTTATCTCTGACTGGAGGGCCTGGAAGAGTCCCCAGGATAGGAGAACTCCAGGGGCTGGTTCTGATGGGCAAAACAGTCAGGGCTATCACTTACCCCCATATCCCTATTATCAAATGTGAGGTTTATGCATGGTAGGGCTGTGTAATCTTCTCCCAAAATATCTCTCAGTTCTACTCCAGAGACATAGTAATCTATGAGAACCACACACATATATCTACAGGTCAAAGGACAATAGCATTTGGGTAGTTCTCTCCTTGGAAATTCAGGTGCTTCTTTCTATGTATATGTGAACAGGTATGGGCATTGCACCAAGGAATGAGGCACAGCAAGCCACGGCCATGCTCCTCAAAGCTTCAGGAGCAGTGACATCCTCTGGGACCTTGTTAGAAATACAGAGTCTAAGGCCTTGCCCCAGACCTGATGAGTCAGTATCTTAATAAGCATGATTTGTACATGTTAACATTTGAGAAGCACTGGGCATTTTGTTTCCTAATGACCTCAAAGTCAGTCAGGCCAACCCACTAATTTTATAGATGGTGAAACTGAGGCCTGGAAAGGCCTATGACAAATGGGCAGCAGAGCCCAGACTGGACTTCAGACATCACACTTGCTGTGTAAGTATCTGGAAAGAAAACTATTGGCCAGAATTTGCTGTTTCCTCTGTAAATTCCTGGAGCAGAGCCCAGTAAAGCTCAGAAAACTCACTGTTGAAACTCATGACTTGTGACAAATGAAGAGGCATGGCTATCAGTGTGACAATAGGTCATAAAGGCTGCCCTCAACACTGACCAACATCACAGCAGGTGACCTGACCCTATCAGGAGGTCACTTTTGCCCTACACCCTCACTTGTAATGCCCACCTCACTCAACCTTCATGCTTTCTCTGATATCCAATCAGACAAACGTGTCATACTTCTTTTCTTCCTTTCCCATCACCTCACCAATTTCTAGATGGAAAAATAGGGATTGAGCCATTGGATACACCTGGCACAGACAAAACCTAGCCAAGGACAGTTCAAATAACCTGACTTTGGCTGCAAGCCTGTGGTATCTCTTCAATCACATGGGTTCAAGAGTAAATACACTGTATTTTCCCATGTCCAAAGGGTCAAGGCACTCTATGATAATGTCACTTCCCAAAGCCCCAGAACAAGGTGCTCTTTGCAGCAGAACTATCCCAGCAGAAACGTGAGATGTGGTATGCAGTTCTGCCAGAGCTGGGAGCTGTTTGGAAGGAAACCTGAGGTTCTGTGTGCCCTACTTTTAACCAGGGAACAGCAATGCCTTGTTTCCAAGCTTGTCTGAGTTGGAGTCAGGTGTTAGGACCAAGAATACATGTATTCAAATGTCTCTGGTGGCTGAAAGGTAAGAGCTAATGTTTTAGAGAAAACAATGGTCAAGTACTATATCCAAGTTGATCTGTCTCCCCAGCACATTCTAGATTTTGACCATAGGATAATAAAGATATCTGAAGGGCAACCACCTTGCAAACTTGGACCAACAACTGGCACAGAAGATGATTTTCTTACTAATCTTCAACACTAGGTTGTAAGTCAAGGGTTTGGCAAACTTTTTCTACAAAATGCCAGATAATAAATATCTTAGCCTTTGGAGACTACATAGTCTGTTTGTTGCAACTACTCAATCTGCTGTTACCATGTAAAAGTAGCAGCCATCACCAGTTGTAGCTGAGTTAATTCTGACTCATGATGACCCTATGTGTGTGTCAGAACTATATTATAGGGTTTCCAATGGCTGATGTTTTGGAAGTAGATTGCCAAACCTTTCTCTCAAGGCATCTTTGGGTGGACTTGAACCTCCGTAACAGTTTGCACCACCCAGTGACTCCAGCAGCATAGACAATGCATAAATGAGTGGGTGTGGCTGTGTTCCAATAAAACCTTATTTACTGAAGCAGGAAGAGAACCATAGTTTGCCTAACTCTGCTTCAGATCAGTGATTCCCAACCTTGGCTGAACTCACCTGGGCTGCCTAGGTTACATGCCCCTTTGACTGATTTAATTAGTCTGAAGTACAGTCTGGGCACTGGGACTTTTAAAAGCTCCCTGAGTAATGCAAATATGTAACTAATGTTGAGAACAGCTGCGCAGGGAGTAACCAGACCAGTGTTCTTGTTTCACTCTCTTGGGACAGCTGGCAATGCATGATTTAAATATACACTGCTGCTTTGGGACAAAGGCACTTGTCGTGGTTACCTTATGACAAAGTTGTGCGTGTCAATTTCCGGCCCGCAGCCGCTGTTCAGCAAGACCCCCGAGTTGCCTACAATGGCACAAGTCTGAAAGTGCCTGTTCTTCAGTGGAGAGGTTCTGGGGAGGAGCTCGTAGAGGTTCTGGGACACATTCATTGTGCTGTCTCGATCGAAGATGTAATGAATAATGTCTCCAGGCTTCAGTGTCCCCTTAAGGACAGAAATGTCCTTCTCAGCATCCAGGAACTTTAATATTTGTTTCCTATAAAAACCAAACACACATGAGGACAATGTCTCCCTATTACCTACCAGATGCCCACTGCAAGTCCTAGCTTTCCTTGTCCTACCATTGCCCTACAGGGCTGGGGCTGTCGCAATCCAGCAAACACCTACAGCATGCTAAGAGCTCAGATGTCCTAAGAGAGTGGATTTCAGGAAGAACTGTCAGAAAGGGGCCTGAGCTAGTTGCCGTGGTTACACCCTCTTCCTACAGAGGTGAAAACTGCCCTGGGAAATTACTCCATTATGTGTGAAGTGAGCTCATCATAGAAGGCCCCAGAAAAAAGGAGGATCCACACAGCTAGTTTGTCCAGGAACCGTCTTGGTTTTAGTACTGAACATCCTGCATCCCAGGAAGCTCTTCAATCTTGGGCAAACTGGGGCAGCTGACCTCCCTCCATCCTCCTCAGGAAGGGAGATTCTGTCATCATCGGACAAGAAGTCTTAAAATAGGAACAGGAAATGAGGATGACGTGTGCCTCATTCCCGATTGGTACATTTTCTTCCATGGAAGCCTTCTCTGTACAAAGGGGTCATATCAGGGCAAGGAATGAGGATCTGGACACTGTGAGGTATATCAACAATTCTATCTTTAAGAGACTGAGCATATGGCCTGCCATCCTGTGAGCTTGTCCATTTGTTAAATGTGTCCCCTCCTCACCAAATCTCTGACTAGCATCTTGTTGTTGTTGTTATTTGCCGTTCGACCCCAACTCATAGTGACCCCTCCTTAGGCACTATGCTACCAGAGCATAGGCTTTGTAAATACTGGCACTTCTTGATCCCACAGACAAGAGTTCTTTTCAGTTGTTTCAAAGCAAATGAGATCAAAAGATGCTCTCTAGGCTCAAGAGTTCATTTCATTTAAGGAAAAAGTTCTCAAAACATCCAGCAACATATAAAGATGAGATGGGGTGGAGTCAGGAAACATCTGGGTCTCCTTTTGGTGGTGGATAAAGAACTGTATAAATCATCCAAAAGATCTTTAGAAATGATTTAGGTCATAGAAAGAAATTTGGTAACTAGATCAGATGAGATTAATTTCATTTTCTGCAATGATCGCCTCTCTAGAAAGGATGCAATGACAGCAAACTTTTTTTCCCATGGAGCTTTGTAGGGATAAAATCTTCATGCACTTTGCAAATGTGAAAAGCCGCAAGCTGGTGCCCCTATTGCACAGGTGGTAACACTGATGCCTGAGAGCTGGATGGCTTTGAGAGGTTCACAGCCTATGGTGTACCCCACTCAGTCACTTGGGTAACTATAAAGAATTCAGAAGCTCCACACTGACCCCTCATAAATTCTGATCATGTGAGGGGTTGTGGTTTGTGTTGTTAGCTGCTGTTGAGTAGGCCACTGACTCATAGTGACCCTGTGCAAAAAGGATGAAACATTGCCCAGTCCTGTGCCATCACCGTGACTGGTTGTGTATTGGGTTGTTGTGATCTATAAGGTTTTCATTGGCATTCTTTAACAAGATCCCTAGGTGATTCTAATGTGTCTGGGGTTAGGAGCCCCTTGTGCAGCCAAGGGACAGCTAGAACTCTTGGCAGGGCCTGTACTCTTCTTCCACTTGTCTTTATGAATGACCTGGATCTTTTGCTATCATGCAGAGAAAACAACCCTTGCTGAATAATTTGTACCTCCTGATGGAAAACAGAGGCATTGTTTTTATTTACTGGGCCTTACCAGGGATTATGCAACTTGACAAACTAATGTCGTTTGGAGATAGCTAAGACTCTTACAATTACATACCCCAAAGAACTTAAAAGCAGACTCCCCAGAAAGCCCATAAATAAATACCTCTGTGAGTGAATTAATTTCTAAATAATTATGAGAAATTACGGTCAATTATTAAAATCATTCCAAACCACTCGCAGAATATTTTATAATGAGTAATTTTGGTGATTAACGGACTGAAGTTTGAAGGAATTCTTTTTCCCCTGTGTGAAGGCACATTGTTCTTACCGAGGTGCCTCTGTCTGTGTTGGCAGGCTCACTATGGAGACCACAGCCTGATCTCTGAAAGGGTGGGTCCATGTCTTTCCCCAATGACAGGAGAAAGGGAGAGTGGGACAGGAGGGGAACTTATTCAGCAGGATTTCACAAACAGGTGGTGTTGTGTGTTGAATGGTGGTCCCCAAAAGACATGCCCACCTCCTTACCCCCAAACTATGAATGTGACCTTATTTGGAAAAAGTGTCTTTTCAGGTGTAATTACAATAGGATCTTGAGATGAGATCATCCCGGATTACCCAAGTAAGCCTCAGATGCAATGACAAGTGTGTTTACAAGAGACAGAAGAAGAGAGACACACATGGAAGAGAAGGCTATGTGAAGACAGAGAAAGAGACTGGAGTTAGGCAGCCACAAGGCAAGGAATGTCTGGAGCCAGTAGACACTGGAAGAACCAAGGAAGCATTCTCTTCTAGAGCCTCCAGAAGCAAGTAGCCTCTGACACCTTGCTTTTGGACTTCTAGCCTCTGGAACTGTGAGAGAATGTTTTTGTTATTTTAAGTCACCAAGTTTGTGATAGTTTGCTCTGACAGCCTTAGGAAATGGATACAGGTGATTTCAGTGATTCCATGGTGTCCTGTATTAAAGGGATCAGTCCTAGGCTTGCAGCTCTAGGACCGCACTGATGGGCCTCAGAAGAGACAGAGAAAGGGGTGGAAGGTAGCAGAATGGTGGAGACCAGAGCCAGCTCCTTCAGATGGTTTCTCAGCTACCAGGTTCCTAAATCTCACCCCTCTGTTCCTCATACCCCTTTGTGTCTCAAAACTAAGCCTCAAAAACTAGGGCGTAGGGCATTCTCATTTTGACAGTGAGACTATCTGAAGGGGCCAGATCTTTGCCCTGTGTGGTGACACTTTGGGTGGCTATGGTCAAGGTTGGCTGCTGTGCCTCGGCCCCTTGCTTTCCATAGTGATGTCTTGAGAAGGTCAGACACAAGAGTCAGGGCCTTCCACCATCTGGTCTTGCCTAGTGCACTAATTTCATCACCCCCATAACCTACCTCCTGCATCTTAGCACTATGCAGAGACAATGTGCTGCTCAGACTTCATTGTTCCTGAGAAACCTTTTCTAGCCAGCCCTCTTACAAAACATTAGCATTACCTCTTTATGTTCCCATATCTATAAGATCAGATATTGGCTAATGTACATATCACACTGCACCATCAGAACTTTGCTTATAGTTCTGTCTCCCTGCCTAGCATGTCTGATTCACCTCTGTACCCCGACCCCCAGCACAGTGCCTATAAATGGATTATTGAATTATAAAACCAACCATACCTGTTGCCATGGAATTGATTCTGACACATGGCAACCCCATGTATGTCAGAGTAGAACTGTGTTCCATAGGAGTTTTAGTGTCTGATTTTTCAGATGTACATTGGCAGGCCTGTCTTTTGAGGTGCCTTTGGGTAGACTTGAACTTCCAACCTATCAGTTAGCAGCCAAGAACATGAACCTTTTGTTCCACCCAGGGACTCCAGTTGAATTATACTGACCAATATTTGCTTGGTCAGGTGTGATGGCTATATCAAAGTCAAGCTGTACTTGCTTGTTGACAGTTCCCCATTCCACCACCTGACCATGCAGTACTTACAACATACCCCTATGCAGAGTTCAGGAAAGAGAGCTGCTCTCTGGCTGAACAGATCTCTTCCTCTGGGGTCAGGTAGCATGTCGGTTCCTGGGTCACTTGAGGACCAGTTATGATTTTCCATTTTCATGTTGTGAGGGAGGGGGCAGGCTACTCAAGCCACAAGGACTTGCCACAAGAGATGGACACAATACCAGGCAGGCCAGGGAAGTTTGCTCCTTCTGGGAGAGGACATCTGTGGCCTGCTTGCCCAGATCCTCACTGCTGTTGACCTGAGCTCCTTCTGGACCCAGCCCCTCCGCAGGCTGTCCTACCATTCTCCAGTCAAGTTGCTGCAGACACCTGTTGGGCTGCTGGACTTGCCTCGGGTTTTTATTCCCAATAGATTGCTTACAGATGAAACCTGCCTCAGTGGGAGGTAAACATTTTCTTTCTACCCTGACTTTTTTTTTACTATGGAGAGAGGCAATTCGCAGCTTTTATTGATCAAGGCCAAGCCAGTTTCTTGTCCTACAGGTAATTACCAGTACCTGATCCTCAGAGAGAGTGTCTGGTTCTGTCTCCATTTGGAGGAGCCTGGCTGGATGTTGTGCTTAATGCTTTCATTGCTTCTGTCAACAACAGCTGGTGATGACGAGCCATTTATTACAACTTCAGCTCTGAAAAGAAAAGAAAAAACAGGAAAAGGGAGACATGATCTGTTAGTATGCCAATGACAAGTCTAGTATTTTTGTTTTTACACTGGCTTGAGTGTAAACTTCCCAGGAAGAGCAAAATTGCAGTTATTACCTGAGAAGGGAAGGGAGTCTATTTTCTAGAATGTACAAACGCTCTCCCTCAGGTACAGCCCATCCTTGGAGACTGGAAGTGCGGTGATAAAACTATCTTTCTCCTCCTCCCCAGTTTTTCTCCCAATGAAATTTAGCAGTCACTCCCAGAATAGTCATATTTCTTATTCAAGCGACTTATAAGAAACTCTACAAGTAGCAGTTGTGTTAGCAACAAAGGATCATATGATGGTTTACAAACTTAACAAATAGAATTTAACAACAGTGCAATGTAACTGTAGCTGGTAGCTTTGGGCCCTCCCTTATATTCCCATCACTCTCTTGTTTGTAGCTTCACCATGTCATCTGAACACCCTGTCATTATTCATGCAGCCTCCCATTAGACTGTAAGATGGGTATCTCCTTCATTCCTCTCTATATTCCTCTGTGGTCTGACATAAACAAAACAAAACAAAAAAAACCTGTTGCCATTGAATTGATTCCAACTCAGGCAACCTCATATGTTACAGAGTAGAACTGCTCCATAGAGTTCTCTTGGCTATAATCTTTACAGACACAGATCACCAGATCTTTCTTCCACAGTGCTGCTGGGTGAGTTCAAGTACTCACCAGTTTAGGTTCGTCAACAACAACAACAACCATTGCCATGGAGTCAGACCTGACTCATAGTGACCCCTCCTTGGGTTTCTGAGGCAGTATCACTACGGAAATAGATTGCCCAATCTTCCTTCCAAGGAGGGTTTGAACCGCCAGCCTTCTGGTTAGCAGTTAAGTGCCTTAGGCACTAGGCTACCAGAGCTCCCGTTTCGGTTAGTAGTCCTGCACAAATCATTTGTGCCACCATGGGATTGAAGGTCTGGCATTGCAGGTGCTCAATAAATAAATGTTTGCTGGGTTTGAACTTGATTATAAAGCTTGGTGAATTTCACCATGGGGGCATCTGCAGTGGATCAAGGAGGCAACTGGTTTGTTTGCCCAAGGCATTCATAATGTGTGCTTAGAACACTGGGCATTTCAGAGCCTTCTTGAATTCAGAGGCTTGAAATCTATGTTAGTAGGTTTCAAGGATATAGGTTACAATGTTATCTTTAAAAGCAGTGTGGGAGAAGGCATGTGGGTCACATCACAAGTTCCTGATGTCTGGGCTGAGAGAGCAGACTTTATGGTTTAGAATGCTAAGTGGATTTGCCATGCCAAATTCTGGAGCTCTGAAGAGTTCAAATCAAATATCAATGTTCCCTGCATTTATTTTGGGACAGTCAAATTGAAAAAGAAAAAGAAATCCCTCTAACTAGGTCTAAACCCATGCTCTGTTTTGCCTTTTGTGGGTAAAGACATTCATTTTGGAGAGGGGTTATTGTCTTCTCAGCTCTCCCCACACTCCCTATACCTCCACTCTTCAATATTCTTGACTCCTCCAGCTGGCATTTCTTGTCTTCTGTAGTGCCTAAGGCGTTTGACTGCTAACCAGAAGGCTGATGGTTCAAACCCACCAGCCACTCCTTGGAAGGTAGGTTGGGCAATCTACTTCCGTCGTGATACTGCCTTGGAAACCCAAGGAGGGGTCACTATGAGCAGATCTGACTCGACGGCAGTGCGTTTTTTTTTTTTTTTTTTTTCTTCTTTGCAAAGGATAGAAAGTTAAAGCGTTTTCAGTAAGGTAGATGGATTCCTTTTAGTGAGCCTGGGAGGAAAAATAGAAGATACGGTTTTTTGGATTTTTTTCTTTTTTCTTTTTGCTGTTTTGATGAAAGTAAGCTGTGAATGTAGTAGAAAGATTTCACAAATGTGACCATGGCTAAATCATTTTAACCTCTCTGAGCCTCAATTTCCCCATCTTTAGAAAGGGAGTCTAGAAGAGGAAGATACTAGCTCTACGGTTCCACAATTCAGTAAGGCTCATCACTGTCCCCCGCACAGACCACTGGCAGCCCTCTTGTGAGGCTCCAGGAGGAGATGGCTGTGTGCATCCCTTTGGTACCACCCACCTCTGTGTAGGCCAGAGGCAAGAGCAGTGAACTTGGGGCCACAGATGTGGCAGATCTCAATACTTCCCTGAAGCTTACATCAGTAGGTCTATGTGATAGAAACATTTTAATATATTGTGGTGACAAGCTGTTCCTGACTGGCTAGCTAGCTTTCTCATGGGAGATCAAAGTAAAGCAGACAACAAGAACTAGCTCAGGAACAAAAGGGGGACCAGGAACTGGCACCTTATGGCTTAAGGCAGATTCAGTCTAGAGGGATGCTCTTCAGAAGCCAGGACTTATTGGGTGACTATAGGCTTGCTCAGGAAAGAAGGTTCTGCAGAGGGGCCCTGCTCAACCCTCCCTCCCCCCAAAAAAAATGTTTCTAAGATTCTCTTGGACAAAAGGTGGCAGAGGTAGGAAAGGGAAAGAGTTATATAATGGCACAGATAGTGGCAAAATTCCATTTCTAACTTTACTTCCCAGTAAAACCTTTGACAAGATCCTATATAGCCAGCAATGATTTTACTAGACTTTAACCCTGGCCCTGTCACTATCAAGCTGAGAGATCTAGGGAAAACCACTCCAGGTCCCTAGACTCTTCCAGTTTATCTGTAAAATAAAGGGGATGGGTTATATAACTCTAGAGACCACCTTGACTCCCAGGTTTTACATATTCTGGGTGAGTGGAGATTATATTCCTCTTCAGTGAAAGTGTCCTCCTGCCCCCAGCCTTCCCCTTCAACCCTGACCTCCTAAATGACACTAAAAAACCCCAATGCTATCTAGTCAATTCTGACTCATTGTGACCCAAAGGACAGGGGAGAACTGCTCCATAGGGTTTCCAAGGCTATAATTTTTATGAAAGCAGACTGTTATATCTTTCTCTTGTGGAGTGGCTGCTGGGTTTGTATCACCAAACTTTTTATTAGCAACTGAGGGTTTTAAACACTGTGCCACCAGAGATCCTCAAGTGATACTAGAGGATCATTTTATTCTTAAGTTGCTTTACCTGCTAACTCTTGAACTTATTCAGTGGCCATCTTTGTCAAACTTTGATGCCATGAATACATTAATGTATCAGGCCCTAGACCATTCCTTTGTATTCATTCAGAAGTTCTAATTCTTGAAACACCCCTCCAAGAAGCCATTGCATTATTATTACAATCAAATGAGGAAACAGAAGCCCCAGATAACAAGCACCAGAACTGAATCCAGGTTGGCCTGTGTTCTTCCACTTTTCATGCTCCATCCCGTAAGACTGCACCTCCCCAAGTTACTAGGGGACTTGAGCTCAAGGGCAGGATCTTCTTTCTCCAAAAGTGTAAGCACCTTTCAGAAAACACCTTCCCACAGTAGAACATAGAGGAACTTAATGATAATTGGCCTTTTCTTTTATTTCTGCCATATTTATACTTCACCAGGTATAATGAAAGCTTCATTTGTAGCTCCCTGGTGGTTAAGAGGTCATTAGACATCTAGAAGCAATTATGTTGAGGAAAGAGGGGGCTGTGTCCTCAGTCAAACACACAGGGCAAGGAATGGGCATACTCAGCAGGTCTCATGTGGTCAAGAGACTTAAATAAATAGGGAATGGCAACTAACAGACTATATAGTAAGTCCCTGGGTATGAATATCCAACTTAACAGCCAACCTGTTGTTGTTGTTGTTAGGTGCTGTCAAGTCATTTCTGACTTATAGTGACCCTATCCTCAGCAGAACGAAACAGTGCTTGGTCCTGCGCCAGCTCCACAATCCCTGCTATACTTGAGCCCATTGCCGCAGCCACTGTGTCAAGCCTTCTCATTGAGGGCCTTCTTCTCTTTCGTCAGCCTTCCACCTTACCAAGCATGACATCCTTCTCCAGGGAATGGTCCCTTTTGACAACCAAAATAGGTGAGATGAAATCTGGCTGTTCTCACTTCCAAGGAGCATTCTGGCTGCACTTCCTCCAGGACAGATCTGTTAGTTCTTTTAGCAGTCATGGTACTTTCAGCATTCTCCGCCAGCACCACAACTCAAAAGCATCAACTCTTCTTCAGTCTTCCTTATTCATTGTCCAGCTCTCACATGCATATGAGGTGATTGAAAATATCATGGCTTGTGTCAGGCACACCTTAGTCCTCAAGGAGACATCTTTGCTCTTCAGCACTTAAGAGGTTCTTTGCAGCCAATTTGCCCAGTGCTGTACGTCGTCTGATGTCCTGACTACTGCTTCCATTAGCATGGATTGTAGAACCAAGCAATGTGAAGTCTTTGACAACTTCAATCTTTTCTCCATTTATCATGATGCTGCTTATATGTCCAGTTGTGAGGATTTTTGTTTTCTTTATATTGAGATGTAATCCATACTGCAGAGTGTATTCTTCAGTCTTAATCAGTAAGTACTTCAAGTCATCCTCACTTTCAGCAAGCAAAGTTGTGTCATCAGCTTATCGCAGGTTGTTAATGATTCTTCCTCCAATCCTGATGCCATGTTTTTCTTCATTAGTCCAGCTTCTCAGATTATTTGCTCAGCATACAGATTGAATAAGTATGGTGAAAGGATACAACCTTGACACACTCCCTTCTTGATTTTAAACTATGCAGGGTCCCTTTGTTCTGTTCAAACAACAGCCTCCTGGTCTACGTACAGGTTCCTCATGAGTACAATGAAGTGTTCTAGAGTTCCCATCCTTCTCAATGTTATCCATAATTTGTTATGATCCACACAATCAAATGCTTTTGTATAGTCAATAAAACATAAGTAAACACCTTTCTGGTATTCTTGCTTTGAGCCAAGATCCACCTCACATCAGCAATGATATCCCTCATTCTGCATCCTCTTCTGAATCCAGCTTGCATTTCTGGAAGTTCTCTGTCAATATATTGCTGCAACCGTTTTTGAATTATCTTCAATAAGATTTTACTTGCATGCGATATTAATGATATTGTTCGATAATTTCCACATTATGTAGGATCACCTTTCTTTGGAATGGGTACAAATATGGATCTTTTCCAGTCAGCCAACCCATACTTGCCCTTTAATATTATGTAAATCTGTCCTCCATTTGAAATGATTGAATCAACCCCCTACTCACAAAAAATTCTTTATCACAATCACCTTCACTTGCTACATATTTACCTTTTAAATCATTGAAAAGGCTTCAGGTCTTTTCCTGAACTAAAATCCACCCACTGCCATAGAGTTGATTCTGACTCATTGCGACCCTATAAACTAGACTAGAACTGCCCAGTAGGGTTTCCAAGGTTAGCGGTTCAAATCCACCAGCTGCTCTGGGGAAGGAAGATGGGACGATCTACTTCCATAAAGATTTATAGCCTCAGAAGCCCAATAGGGGCTGCTATGAGTTGGAATTGACTTGATGGCAGTGAGTTTTTTTTTTTTTTTTTTTTGGTATTGCTCTTTAAGTTTAGGCTTATAAAACTGTAGGTCAAGACACCCATTGCTAATTGCCGTCAAGTCATTTCCGATTCACATTGACTTCATGTGTGTCAGTAGAACTGTGCTCCATAGTGTTTTTAGTAGCTTATTTTTTGGAATTAGATTGCTAGTCCTTTCTTTTGAGGTGCCTCTGGCTAGCAACTGAGCACATTAATCATTCATACCATCCAGGGTCAGAACATTGGGGGCAGTTATATAGAGAGTGGTGGAGAGTGGAGACTCAAAGAAGCACTGTCCAACAGCAGCCAGTGGTGAGCTTGAGTCTGTTGGCTTGTGAAGTATTTGCGGGCTTCCTTGCATCAGGCTGTCCTCTGGCCAAGAACTGGCCTAAAGGCCCCCAATCCAGAGACATTATTATATGAGGCAAAGCTCTTTCAGAATTTGAAGTGCATAATCAGCAATCAGAGTTAACATTAACTGAGTTGACTCCCTAAATATTTTAAGAGATCTCAGCAAAGTTCCTGAATGCTTTAGGTTCTGTCTTAACCTTCTGGACAAGCCATTACTAAATGAAATTGGGTGAAAGTCCTGGTTCACTTCAGGATTTCCATTGCTCAGGAGAAATGCAAGTTGCTGATAAGCTCATTGGTGGCTTAATGTTTCAAAGTGGGTGGGCTTTTTTTCCAGAAAGCAACTCTTACCCGTCTGTGTTTTCCACATCTATAGCCTCTAGACCTTGGGCCATTTTATGCCATTTTCTACAGACAGTTCACCCCTAAAAGTGATTAGAGAAATACAAAACCAAAGTGAAATGAAACAGATCCATTTGCTAAGTAAGAAGGGCACCATCCAGCAAAGAGGAGAGGCAGATTAATAGCTGCCTTACAGCAAAAACAAATGAACACAAAATCTAATTTACAAACCTATTAGATTTGCTATGTAAGCTGTTCACAGCTGATCTGATTGTACCTCTGCCTCCAGAATTCCTGCAAGACAAAGGAAATGCATTATTTATAAACCTGGCTCTTCTTTGCAAAGCCTTCTTCAACCCTCAAGAGATCCCACACCCTACCTGGAGAACAGCGGAAGGAGAGTGAGATCTTTTTCTGGCCTCTCCAGATGGGGTAATGACAAACCCAAGCATTTTACAGAGAAGTCAACCCCCAGGACCCTCCCCTACCCTTGAACCTTATTTCAATTAGCACCATGATTCCCACCTGAGACTTAGACAAACCCCCTTGGGATTAGTTTCCCTTCATTCATAGCCTCAGCATGACTCAACATCTACTCTAGCATGACTCAGCCTCTGCTAGTTCCCTTCTCCTGCTTCCACTCACACTTGTGAGATGTTGTCTATCACATTCTCTCCAAAGTTGAGACACTGGAAGTTCAACAGATGCAGGAAGATTAACCCAACCGTATCTTGGACCAAATGTGATAATGAAATTTCTTTTTGGTGGCAGGAGAAATACTATTAAGTGGTGTCACTTTAGTGGGAGGCCAGGAGGTGGGTGGGTAATGGAGTCCATTGCTCTTTCATCTGTAGGATTATCTTTTGGAGCAAAAGCATTCTAAAGTCCTTTCCAGCCTGACCATCCATTCAGATCTGTTGAATTTCAAGCTGGATGAGGGCTGTCCAGTGTCACAGTTGTGCCCTGCCTTGCTTTTGCGCTAGGCTAGGGAAGGATGAATGGGTATGTTCCTGTTACTTCACGTTGTGCTCTGCTTGTGTTCTAGAAAAGTTGTGTGTGAGACTGATTATTATTTTTATTAAACAAAATCATGTTTACCACTGATTTTTAAGATGTATGGCTTGGGAAGGTACTTCTTAGTATTTTTCTCCTTTTTTTCAAGTTCTACCTAGTGTTTCAGTTAAGGTGTTGGTGTGCTCCCAAGAAACAATTAAAATCACTGGGGAAGCTGTGAATTTGAAGGTGTGTCGTCATTTAATGAGAAATCTCTTGGGGACGTTAATGAACAGCTCTATACTGGTTTTGAGTCTGGATTTTTCTATATGCTTTCTTTAGAATCAATATACAAGTATATATATATAACATTGTGTGTGTGTGTGTGTGTGTGTGTGTGTGTGAGATGTCTTTTCTTGATAGATCGAAGGGTCTTCTCAATATTATTGGCAACAGGCAAGTCTCCCACTTCACAGCCAAATGAACGGACAACACAAATGGTACCTTGATTTGTCCAGTGTCTCATCCTAGATGGCTCAAATTGTCTCACTCAAGTCTAGTCATCTAATTCACAGCCTATCATTGGTCCTTCTGATTTTAATTTGATGTTTATATTTATTTTTTTGTTCCTCCCTCATTTCACCCTTGTGAACCAGAGCTCTTGCCCTTCCAACTTAGGGCCTGGGAACGTCCAGCCAGCTCTGACCCTGTAACATGTTAGGACCTAAGGGTTTTGGTAGGCATGCTGCTGCCCACAGGTGTCACATCCAGCCCTCAACCCCCTGTCCCAGCCACAAAATCAGTCCTCTCTGGGGAGAGAAGACCCTCTAAACCAATAATTTAAAATGTGGTAATAACTCAAGATGACTAAATGATTAATGGAACAAAAGAGATAGGCCAGAAAATGTTCTGTGTAAGAACTGACACATGATTTTCAAAAGCATTGTCAATGGGAGGTTAAATAATTGGTTTGGAGGAGTTGGTGAACGGTCTGGGGTAAGTTGCAGGAAATCAGTTGAGTGTTACCCTACTCTAGACAGAAAAGTGGATTTCAAATGGGTTTAACCAGTGTCACCCAAATGTTAGTAATTCTCATATCTCCATCATCTGTTTGCCATATTTGTTTATCACCCACACTATTACCTAAAATTAAATTCTGAAGTTGACTCATCTTAGGAACTTACTCCTGTGAAAATACAGGTTTGATGTCATGGTGATATATTTATTTTAAAAACCCACAAGACCATTAACACACAAAAAAAATGTTTATTGACACAATTCCTAAAGCCAACTTATATTACCACCAGGAGCACTAGGAGTATGTGTACCGCCCTCTGGGAAAGACTGAATTAAACAGTTGAATATTAAAGAAGGCAAGCTATTGATAAGAGAATGGAAAGTGATAAGAGAATGGAAGAGAATATTTATCAAATATTTGGTGTGGGATGAGGAGTGTACTTGCAGGACTGACTGCTTAAATTCAGAAGTCTTAGAAGAAATCCCAAGGGAAAATGTAGACAAACTAGACTTCATAAAAATTTAAAACTCTGTTTAGACAAAAAGCAAACCTCAACAAACCCCAGTTCAGTGTCTTTCCTGAAACCTAAGAGGGCTACAGCTGAAGACAGCCCTGGATCTCATTGAACTTAACCAGAAGTTTAGGGAGAACCTAATGCCCTTAGACAGTTGGCTCCCTCTGTCTTTGTCTGTTCTTGCCTCCAATCCTGCTGACTTGGGACATGATAAGTCCCTGTACTTTTTCATATCAACCCTTCCTCTAACTCCTGGTTCCTCATCCTTAGCACTGTTAACATTTTAGCCCTAATAATTCTTTATTGTGAGGGTTGTTCTGTGCACTGTAGGATAATTAGCAGCATACCTGGCCTCTACCTACTAGATGCCAGTAACACACCCTCATTGTTGTTAAGTGCCATTGAGTCATTTCTGACTCATAGTGACCGTACGCACAGCAGAATGAAACACCACCCTGTCCTAAGCCACCTACACGATTCTTGCTACACATGAGCCCATCACCTTGTCAATCCACTTCGTTGAGGGCCTTGCCCTCTTTCATTGACCCTCCACCTTACCAAGCATGACATCCTTCTCCAGGGAATGGTACCTTCTGACAACATGACCAAAGTAGGTGAGATGAAGGAGGCCATTCTCACCTCCAAGGAGCATTCTGGCTGCACTTCCTTCAGGACAGACCTGTTAGTTCTTTTAGCAGTCCACAGTACTTTCAGCATTCTTCACCAACACCACAGCTCAAAAGCATCAATTCTTCTTCTGTCTTCCTTATTCATTGTCCAGCTCTCGCATGAAAATGAGACGACTGAAAATACCATGGCTTGTGTCAGGTGCACCTTAGTCCTCAAGGACATATCTTTGATCATCAGCACTTGAAAGAGGTCCTTTGCAGCCAATTTGCCCAGTAATGTCCCAACTGCTGCTTCCATTGGCATCAATTGTAGAACCAAGCAATGTGAAGTCTTTGACGATTTCAATCTTTTCTCCATTTATAGTAATACTGCTTATAGGTCCAGTTATGAGGATTTTTGTTTTCTTTATATTGAGATGTAACCCATACTGCAGACTGTACTCTTCAAGTGGTGTGGTGACATGTAGACGTGGGTTTTGAGGCTGAGCCTCTGGTGTTTAAAACCCAGCGAGATGCACCTGGTGCATAGGTAACAGCCCAGTTTATAGACTGAGACAGACTAGGAAGAAGG
>NW_006921606.1:20330780-20333357 GCF_000298275.1 Orycteropus afer afer
AAGGAGATGGATTGACACGGTGGCTGCGATGATGGGCTCAAGTATAGCAGGGATTGTGGGGCTGGCGCGGGACCGGGCAGTGTTTCGTTCTGCTGTGCATGGGGTCGCTATGAGTCGGAAACGACTCGACGGCACTTAACAACAACAACTTCAGAGGTGCCTCTGGGTGGGTGTGAACTGACAACCTTTTGATTAGTAGTGGAGTGCTTGATTATTTATGTCATCTAGGGACTCGTAACACCTCCTACCCCTTTCCAAGTTGTGATAACCAGAAATGTCTCCACATTTCTGAAGTCTAAAGTTATGGTTATGTAGGGGGCAAAACTTCCCCCAGTTTAGTTTATTTTCTGCCTGGTGCCTCTTAGAAGAGAACTTCTCAGCTCCCTGCCAGCTTGTCAGCACATCGCCATCAACTTTCCATGCTAAGCCCCAAGCCCAATGCCTGGGCCTCACTTCAAAGCCATCCCAATGTTCAATTCTCATCTTTTTTTTCCTTCTCCACCCAGAGCACTCAATTTGGTCACAGCTTATGTTACCTCCTTATGTTTAATTATTTCACAGGATCATAGATAGGAGGCTTGAAAGTAACCTTGTCATCTTCATAGTCTAAACCAAGGCCTGGGGTTTGTGTCTGAGTTTCAGCTTCATTATCTGCTTGCCCATCACTCCAGAATGTAATCCTTTGAGAGCAAGACCAATGTCTTGTCATCTTTGTCACCTTGCCCAGAACTTTGCCTAATGGGGACTCAGTGGATCAAACCAACCCACAACGTTAACTGGAGCTTTCCTTCAAAAAGTCTTTCCTGCAATTTGCAAGCTGTGTTCCTACATAATATTTCTACCCATACATGACACAGCTTCACCTCTCAGTTAACCATAGGATGGGGCTGAACATTATGTCAAGAGACTCAGACTACAGATCTTTGGCCACAGAATAATCATATGACTGGACAAGGGATTTTTTTTTTTTTTGTTGTTGTTGCTTATTTTCTTATTAGATTGAATCTCAAATGTTATCAGAATAAGCTTACATTCCCTGTGAACAGGGAATGCTGGTACCTGCTTAGTTGAGTGACAGGAAAAGGTGATGGAATGAGAAAAATCTACAAAAGAATTCACAAAGTGCTGAAATCATAGAAACATAGATACTTAGATCATCCAAATGTAAAAATAGATGTGAAAGCACAGTATCCAGAACTCTGTAAAACAAGTTATAACATCAGTAATGATAATAGTCCATTTGATTCTGCTACAATATTCTCTGCTATAGTGATGATAGAGGTGGACTACTTTAAAAGTCCAAATTTTAGCATCAATCTCCTTACCACTACTGACATAATATCCCCTCCAAATATAGTGAACATACAAACTAAAACAAATAAAAATGGATATGTTAAAAGAAAAAAAAAAGGAAACACTATGCAATCTGTTCTAGTAAAACAAAAAACTAAAAACCTATTGTCACTGAGTTGATTTCAACTCATAGTGGCCATAATATAAGACAGAATAGAACTGTGTTTTTCTTTTCCTGCCTCCAATCCTGATGACTTGGGACATGATAAGTCTCCATACTTTTTCATATCAACCCTTCCTCTAACTCAGGGTTTCTCATCCTTAGCACTATTAACATTTTGGCCCCAATAATTCTTTGTTGTGAGGGTTCTCCTGGAAACCCATAGGTTTTCCAATGCTGTAAATCTTTACGGAAGTACACTACTACATCTTTTTCCCATGGAGTGGCTGGTGGTTTCAAATCGCTGACCTTTCACCTAGCAGTTGAGTACTTCAACCATCCCACCACCAGGGCTTCATTTTAATAAAGTAACAAATCTGAAATCTGCATTTCTGTTTAGCATCTTTGTACAAGCCCAGTTGTTTATAGGTAAAGTAACATCCAGTGTGTTGGAGTCTCATAGCTGTGTTAGAAGTCCCCATGCTTGCAGCTTCTCACTGGAGAGTCAGGCTCAGTAAATGAACTTTCCAGAGCTGACAGCTCTAATTAAAAGTCTGGACCCAACTTAAAGAGTTGATTAGTCTTGAGAATAGAAGATTAAACTATAGCACAATTCATGAATTTATAAATGGTTCTTCCTTCACTTTTTTTTAAAAGGAGGGGTAGTGAATGTGTGGGTATGTGTGCATTTTTAACTTACATATAAAAATCACCAGGGTTCATGCCTGTGGACATCTCAGGGATACACTGTAAGTATATAACTGGAAGAGATTCATATGTCTACTTATTCCAAAGAAAGGAGATCCAGCAGAATGTAGCCAGTATCAAACTGTATCCTTAATATCACACACAAGTAAAATATTGCTGAAGATAATTAAAATATGATTGTAGCAGTACATTGACAGGGAACTGCCAGAAATTCAAGCAGGATTCAAAAGAGGTCATACAGGAGGAGGGTGTGTTTTAATCCTATATGATAAAAATAAATAAATAAATAAATAAACCAAACTCACTGCTCGACTCATAGTGACCCCTGCTTGGGTTTCCAATGCGGGAAGGAGCTCTGGTAGCATAGTGCCTAAGGCACTTGACTGCTCACCAGAAGGCTGGCGGTTCAAACCCAC
>NW_006921606.1:20333457-20374402 GCF_000298275.1 Orycteropus afer afer
TACTTCCGTAGTGATACTGCCTCGGAAACCCAAGGAGGGGTCGCTATGAGTCAGGGCTGACTCGACAGCAAACAACAACAACAACAACAACCTCTATGGAAGTAGATTGCCCAATCTTCCTTCTGAGGAATGGCTGGTGGGTTTGAACCACCAGCCTTCTGGTTAGCAGTCAAATGCCATAGGAACTGTGTCTTATAAAAGAGGAAAATAGAAACAGAAACAGAATCACAGAGAGGGAAGATGCTGTTATGGATTGAATTTTGTACTCAAAATTTTATGTTGAAATCCTAACCCATATACCAGTAAATATGATCCAGTTTGGAAATCATTTTTATTAGCTACCATCCAATCAAGTCTGATTTATGGTGACCTCATGTATGATAGAATGAAATGTTGCCTGCTCCTGTACCATCTTCACAATTGTTGTTTTGGAAATAAGGTTTTTCTTCTGTTGTGTTAATGAGGTCATACCAGAGTAGTAGTTGTTGTTAAGCACCATCAAGTAGGCTCCGACTCATAGTGACCCTATGTACAACAGAACAAAACACTTCCTGGTCCTGTGCCGTCATGACAAGCTTGCTGTGCTTGAGCCCATCGTAGCAGCCATGTGTCAATCCATCTCGTTGAAGAATTGACACCCACCAGAGTAGGTCCTAAACCTGATTTATAAAGAAGAGTGAAATAGACATAGAGACATACATGGAGAAAGATGTAATACAAAAACAGACACATACACTGGCTGCATCTACACCCAAGAACTCCAAGGATTATTAGAAATAGAAATAGAAGTTGAAAAAGCAAAAGAACGATTTCCCTCCAGAGCTAGGCCCTGAATTTGAACGTCTAGCCTCCTGAACTGTGAGATGATAAATTTCTGTTCTTTAAAGCCACCCACTTTGTAGTATTTTGTTATGGCAGTCCTAGGAAACTAAGACACAGGGAAACTGAGTGTTACTGCCCATTTCCTTCTCCATTTGAGAGAAGGAGATGGTCAGAACCCCAGCCTTGATTGATCCAGTGCAGATCCCCACCACCACCACAATGACAGCATCTCCAGTTGCTAAAAAAACCCAAACACACTGCTGTCGAGTTGGATCTGACTCATAGCAACCCCTCCTTGGGTTTCTCAGGCAGTATCCCTATGGAAGTAGATTGCCCAACCTTCCTTCCAAGGAGTGACTGATGGGTTTGAACCACCACCCTTCTGGTTAGCAGTCAAATGCCTTAGGCACTGTGCCATCTAGTAGAGTGCAAAATATGGTGTCCCCTGCCCCTTTGGATTGGGCCAATTTGCATGTCTGGAGCAGGGACAGTTGCATGATTCCTCATCCATGGTCTTGGCAATTTGTCTTGTGAGATCATTTCCTACCACCTGGACACTCCCTGCAGTAGTGGAGAACTTCTTCCAAGCTTCCCAGTCATCCTGGTCTAAGGCATCTTTAGTAGCCATCACTGGTTAGTCTTTGATGAAGGACTTGTACCCATCCACCAGCTGGTCAGGGGTGATGTAACTACTGAGCCATCAGGGGACATGAAGTTCAGGCTCTACTTCTTAAACCTAGGGAATTTAGAAGGTATTGCATCCATGCCATCGATACTCTAATTATCAGTGTAGCCACTCTTTCCAATAATATTCTGTAGCAACTCCAAGCCTCCTTTATTCTCTAAGATATAGGTTGGCAAACTTCCTTTAATGGGCCAGAATGTAAATATTTTAGACTTTGTGGACTAAGAGCCAAAATAGAAGGTATCATGTGTAAACTTATGTAACAAGAGAAAACAAAATTTTGTGATATTATTGACAAATTCAAAAATTTAATAATAGTAATTGAGTAAAAATTTTTGCTTTCTACTAATAAGAAGAAAGGAGTTCTGGTGGCTCAGTGGTTAAAGCATTTGGCTGCTAACCAAAAGATCAGCAGCTTGAACACACTAGCTGCTCTGCAGGAGAAAGATGAGGTAGTCTGCTTCTGTAAAGATTTACAACCTTGGAAAACCTATGGGGCAGTTGTAGTCTATCCTACAGGGCTGTTATGAGTCAGAATTTATTCAATGGCAGTGGGTTTGGATTTTGGGTTTTCAATTAGAAGAATTCCAAAATCACTACCACTCAAAAACCAAGAAATCAAAACAATTAAAACTCAGAGGTGCAATGGGATATTACTCAGCCATAAAGAGAAACGAAATCCTGACACATGCCACAAGGAATCGACTCGCTAGCAATGGGTTTGGCTTTATTTTTTGGTGCTACAATACGAATGAGACTTGAAAACATTACGCTGAGTGAAATAAATCAGTCCAAAAGGACAAATATTTTATGATGCCACTTATATGAACTATTTAGGACAGGCAAGTATATAGAGATCAAAGATTATTAGTGGTTACCAGAGGTGGGAGGGAGGGGAAAAGGAGGACACAAATCTTAGTGGACACTGAGCTTCTGTCAAGGATGATGGATAAAGTTAGATATGGCTAATGATGATATTTGAACATGGTGAACATATTTAATGTCACTGAACTGTACATGTGAAGACTGTTGAAATGGCAAATGTTTTGTTACCTGTGGCTGTTGTTAGTTGCCACTGAGTTGATTCTGACTCATGGAGACCTCATGTGTGCAGAGTAGTGGAAGAACTTCTAGGAGGCAGCCAAGTGAAGGATATTTCCTGCTGCAGGGAGGACCAAGGTTTTCAAAGCTGTGACCTTTCAAAATCAGATCACCCCAAAGACCTTGGATGAGCATAGGACCAGGGTCCTGGTCATCTCTGTTCACATGGGAAGTGTGTATTCTGCACATCATATGAGCCCTAGAGAGGGCTGCTGAGATGTATCAGAAATGCTGAGGATGTTCTTCGTCTGTGCAGATGAGGATTCAGTCTCCCAGAAGCATGGCTTAGGAAAAAGGAAAAAAGCCCCAGCATGGCTTCCACTTCACTGCCCACCTACCCACACACACTGGGCATATTCCGGGCCAGTGCCTCTGAGATGACTGTTCCCTTGATGCTCTCAAGGCTCACTCATCCTTCCTTCAAACTGTTCAAGTGTCACCTTCTAGAAAGGCCTTCCTTGACCATCCCATTAAAAATGGCATCTATTCTTCTGCTCCACCTGCCCCCCTTCTGCATGGCCCTCTCCACTGTCCATCCTTCTGGACTCCAATCTCCTTTATCTTTCTATCTCCATAGTACCAGTTGCCATTAAGTTGATTGCCATCAGGTAGAACTGTGCTCCATAAGGTTTTCAACAGCTGATTTTTATGAAGTAGATTGCAGATCTTTCTTCCAATGTGTCTCTGCATGGATTTGAACCTCTAACTTTTCAGTTATCAGTTAAGCATGTTAACTACTTGTACCACCTAGGGACTCCTTTATTTCCAGATTGTTGTTAACTGCTGAACAAAATGCTGTCTAGTCTGCACCGTCTGCATGATTGTTGATATATATATGTGTGTGTGTGTGTGTGTGTATTATGTATATATGTGTGTATTATATGTGTGTGTGTGTGTGTTTATATGTGGGAGCTCTGATAGCATAGTGCCTAAGGCACCTGACTGCTTACCAGAAGGCTGGTAGTTCAAACCCACCAGCCACTTCTCGGAAGGAAGATGGGGCAATCTACTTCTGTAGTGAAACTGCCTCGGAAACCCAAGGAGGGGTCGCTATGAGTCGGGTCCGACTCGATGGCACATACTAACCAACCAACCAACAATATTTATATGTACATATATTTATATGTGTGTATGTATGTATATGTATATATATATATTTATATATATATAAATTTTCCCTCTCCTTCCCTCCCTGATTGACCTTTCTTGATCGCATGTCCAAGGCAAACAAAACAAAGTCTTGCCATCCTCTCCTCTATCTATCATTTAATATTCATGTGTTAAATGTACTATCTGGCTCTGCTATTAGGATGTAAGCTCCATGATGGAGGTGTGTGTCTGTCTGGTTGACTAATGCACCCCCCAGCTAGCATAATATCTGGCCCACAGTAAGGGTATAGTAAATACACCCACTCGTCACTTATTGACATGGTTAGGTTCCAAAGACTAAGTCATGTGTGGCGTTATGGGAAAATGGAAGATGACCATGTCAGATCACAAAATGGAAGATGACTACATCATTATGTAACTGTCAAATTACATCATGCCCTAACTGCCAAATCACATCATTATATAACTGTAAGATTAATTGTTACATAACTGCCAAACCACTGAGAATCATGACCCAGCCAAATTAACCCATAAATTTAACCATCACAGCCAGCACTGCTCTCACCTAGCACCTTGACGTTCATTACTGCCAGATGTATGTTGATAATGCACAAAAATAGTTGGGTAGTAGTTTTACTGTTGTCCTAAATGCAAAATGTTTGATACCAAGATAGTTGATAAGTAAGGAGTAGACGTATTTGTAGGAAGAGAGAATCTGCCTTCTCCCCTCCTCAAGCTGTCCTCCTATCCAAAGCCAGTGCCTCCACCTATGCTGAGTTGCAGCCCTCCCTGTGCTTTAAGAGCCTTCCTATACCATCTGGTCTTCTCTCTCCATATACCCAAAAGCTTCCCACCAGCTGTGTAATAATCCTAATATTTATCATACTTAGCATATACCAGTTTCTGTTCTCATATTTTCTATTAATTCATTTGTTGTTGTTGTTGCTGTTGTTGTGTGCCGTCGAGTTGGACCTGACTCATAGCGACCCCTCCTTGGGTTTCTGAGGCAGTATCACTACAGAAATAGATTGCCCATCTTCCGTCCCAGGAGTGGCTGGTGGGTTTGAACCACCAGCCTTCTGGTTAGCAGTCAAGTGCTTTAGGCACTATGCTACCAGAGCTGCCATTCATTTAACTGTCAAAAATAGCTCTGTGATGCAGGAATGATCACTATCTTTTTCTACATGAGAAGAAACCAAAGTACAGAGAAGTTTAAAAAAACTTGCCTAGTCCCTCACTGGTACTAATCAGGGAAACCAGGATTTGAACCTAGCAGCCTGGCTCAGGAGCCCAGACTTCTAATTAGTGTACCAAGCAGCTGGCTTATGCCCATGATTAGCATTTAAATATATATTTGTTTTTCTTATCTTAAATAAACAATCCTACCAGAATTCCATATTCCTTTTAGTTCGTTCTCTCTCTCTCTCTCCTCCCTCTCCCCCTCACCAGCACTGCATAAAAATCATCAAGGACTCACCTACACTGGCTGTCTATTTATTTCCTCACTCCCCATCCTACTCCAGTCTGGTTCCATCACTCCATCAAAGGAGCCCTTGCAGGATCACCCTGCAATGGACATTTTTCTTTCCCTGTCTTACTCGAACCCCCATCAGTGATTCACAATGACAGTCAATTCCTTCTTCAGGGCATCTTTAAGATTCCTTCTAGAAGGCTCAGAAAACCCATATTTCGAATCATCTTTTCTCAATACTTGAATACCCAGGTCCCATTCACAAGGACATAAAATAACCTCTTTGATTCTTACTACATCCCTAGCAGACTGAAAAAAAAAAAAAAAAACCAAACTCACTGCCATCAAGTTGGATCCAACTCACAGCGATCTCTCCTTGGGTTTTGGAGGTGGTATCACCAAGGAAGTAGAGTGCCCAACCTTCCTTCCAAGGGGTGGCTGGTAGGTTTGAACTGCCAGCCTTCTGGTTAGCAGTCAAATGCCTTAGGTACTACGCCATAAGTCCTTCCCCTAGCAGAAGGTGTCTTTAATTAAAAATCTCTTTTTTTCTTTACATTTACATACAACAAAATTTGTTCATTGTTGCTTTCTATAGTTTTTCTTACAAAACAGTAGTTTAGAATTTCAAAATAAAATATTGTTGCGTTTGTTTGTTTTCCCCAAACTAAACAGATTCCCTTTCCCCAGCAATTTACTGGTTAGGAATAATGCTTCCTCTATCCCAGGATGACAATCCCTGTCCCAGGCATCTATGTTAACAAAACACTTCCCTAGGAAAACCAAAACCTAAACCAAACCCATTACCATTGAGTCAATTCTGACTCATAGAGACCCTACAGGACAGAGTAAAACTGCTCCATAAGGTTTCCGAGGCTGTAATCTTCATGGAAACATATGGCCACATGGGATGCCAATTCCAACAGACCAATTAAGACATTAATAATGTCATACAATTGAGCTCCACCCATTGCTAGGCACTGCAACAAAAAACCCATACCAGTTGCTGTCAAATCCATTCCAACTCAGGGCCACCTCATGTGTTTCAGAGTAGAACTGTGCTCTGTAGTATTTTCAGTGGCTGATTTTTCGGAAGAAGATCACTAGCCCTATATTCTGAGGCACTTCTGGATGAATTCGGGCCACCAACCTTTCAGTTAGTAGTCAAGTGCATTACCCAGGAACTCGTGCCAGGCGCTATACCAGTGTCGCTTTAATTTTCTTTTTTCTTACTTGGTTTCCGAAATAGGACATGCAAGCTCAAAAAGGTTAAGTGATTTGTCCAGGGTCACACAGTGTGTAATCTGGCAGGGCAGGGATTTGGACAAGGTCTGGATGTAGCCAATCCCCAATGCTTGCAGAAAGCCACCCCCTGCCCCTGCCCATTACTTGCTGCACGTGAGGGCTTAATATACAATCCAGGGAGCACTGGAGAATTAAGAGGAAAGCAAAGGTTAGTCAACAAATAGTTCTGAGACAGTAAGTTAGCTAATTGGGGGAAGATTCAAGTTAGATCCTCACCAGAGAGGTGACAATGTTTTTCAGCTATTAAATGCTACTTTTATGAACAGTTTTATAGAAAAATTCATTCACTCCTCTGCTGCCCAGTTATTTAGGGCCCATTATTGACAGTCACTGTGCCTCATGCTGCAGACAAGGCGTTAACCTTGGCTATCATTTTTCCTTTTTTTTTTTTTTATTGTGGAAGAAATATACTACCACCAAACCTTAACAGAAAGGTTGGCCACCTGGCAAACTTCTCATTGAATTCATGTCGCATAGCGTGGATAAATCTGAGCTCTTTCAAAGGGGAGCAGACGCCTGTCCATCTTGAATCTGCCCCTCCAGGACTTGAAAGGCCTCTGCATTGAACCTGGCTTCCTTCTTCCCTTTTGTTCACTTCTTGATGAGCCTGTATTCAGAAGCCGCATCCCCAGTCACATCAGCCAGTCTTTTTGTGATAAAATTCCTGGAGGGCACTGGGGTTGGGTGGACTTTGAAGTCACTTTTCTTTTGGGTGTTTGATGTATCCCCCTTCTCAGCCCTGCCCGGTCCAGATAAATGTCCATTCCCTCTGCTCCAGTGGCTGTCACTGACACCACTTGGGGGAACATTCAACCAGCCTCCACGTGGTCAGGTAGAAGGAGAATAGATGGGGTCATCAATTACTGGACTGGAATTCTGCTTCCTGGTAGTTTTGGTTTTGAGCTCGAGACCTCTGGGGCCTTAGTTTCCTTCTCTGTGAAATGGGTTCCACTGCGGGATAAATGTGAGAAGTGCTGGACAAATGTGAATGCTAGTTGTGATAATGGAACACAACAATTGCTGCCCACGGAGTCTGAGGAGTCCCCTTGGATCAGCTGTTGTCACGAAGGTTGCTTTAACATGGTGCAGCCCATTAAAGAGACATAAGCAGCAGAGGGTAAAAGAAAACGGAATGTATTAGCCATAGGAGAGTCATCCTTCCTGTTTTGATACCTGGTGCACTGGGTGCCTGTTCACAGGGAGGTTGGCCAGAGATTAAACATGTGTGCTTTCTTCTCTTCACTTAATCAGGTGAGAACCAGTAACCAGTTGCTAGAGAATCGATTTTGACTCACGGCAACTCCATGAACACTAAAGTGAACATATCAGAGAAAGCTGGGCCAAGGTAGGGTCCTCTGTACCTGGAGTCAGTGAGCATGGGTGAAGGAGATGCCTGGAAGATACAAGTAGGTAGCCTGAGGCCCAGGCAAATATCTCAGGCAACTTCTTTCTCTGTAAGTTTGGGTACCATGAGTCAACCAGAGGCCAGTTGTGGCTTAAAGCACACAGTTTGGCCTCCTGGTGACAAGAAAGCTGTGTGTGGGGCCCCAATGCCTATATAACAAGACTGACCTTGGAGTGACCTGGGACCCTGCTTGCAACTTTCAGGGACCATACCTCTCCTACCTGTAAACTCCTCCAGGGTAGGGTCAGTATCTACTTGTTCATTGCTGTGTACCTAGCACTTAGCATGGTGCCTACCAGGCCAGTGGAAAGACACAGTCTGTTTGTACTGAATGAGTGAGTGAATGAATGAACAAAAGACCTTGAGTGTGCGGGTCTGTGAGTAGTTGTCAGGAATTGGAGAAGATAGTCATTAGAGTTGGCAAAGGACCTGTTGGACAAAATGATTTGGGTGCCACCAACCAAGATTTTGACCAACCTCAGGTACACAAAGCAATGCACTGCCGTGGAGTCAGATCCAACTTATAGTGACCCCTCCTTGGGTTTCTGAGGAGCTATCACTGTGGAAGTAGATTGCCCAGAGCTAGGAGCTCTGGTAGCATAGTGCCTAAGGCACTTGACTGCTAACCAGAAGGCTGGCAGTTCAAACCCACCAGCCACTCCTCTGAAGGAAGGTTGGGCAATCCTACCTCAGTAATGATAGTGCCTTGGAAACCCAAGGAGGGGTCGCTATGAGTCGGGTCCGACTCGACGGCAAATAACAACAACAACAACCCCCTTCTGAGGTAAGGAAAGGCAAATGGAAATCTGGGAGCCTGATGATGAAATCATCAAGGTGCCCCCTGGTGGTCGATAATAGCAATGTGAATGATAATACCAAAACTCCCAACTTAAACTGTACTCCATAGGGCTTTCAATGGCTGGTATTTTTTTATTTTTTTTATTTTTTTGGGGGGGGGGGATCTCCTGAGGCAGTTTTGGGTAAACTTGAACTTCCAACCTTTCAGTTATCAGCAAAGTGTTTAACTGTTTGTTCCACCTAGGAACTCTGACATGACAACAGGAACACAGGAAAGATCACTGAGAGTTGGCCAAAGACGTGAGCAGACAGAGGGGTGGAGGGAGAGCATGGATAGAAAACAAGGAGTGTGAGGTCCCACCCTCCCACTGGGGTAAGCAGTAGGCATAGGCAGTCTGTGTGAGTACAGAGGTAATGTTAAGGAGGAGGTATCAGGGCCAGAACAGAAGGGGTTGAAAAAGAAAGCCTAGGAGTGGAGAGTGGACTGTGGTGAAGAGGCCTGATGATTGGCAGAGGGAATGGCAGAGCTGAGCTGTGCAGGCAGAGGAGAAGCACAATTTTCAATGATGAAAATCAGGAAGGCTATGGTAGAGAGGGGGAGCTCTGGTAGCGCAGTGCCTAAGGCACTTGACTGCTAACCAGAAGGCTGGTGGTTCAAACCCATCAGCCACTCCTTGGAAGGAAGATGGGGCAATCTACTTCCATAGTGATACTGCCTCGGAAACCCAAGGAGGGGTCACTATGAGTTGGGGCCGACTCGACAGCACATAACAACAACAACAACATGGTAGAGAAGGTCAGCTGAAGACATTTGAGGCTCATGGGTCCAGAGGAAAAAGGGCTGGAAAGGAAAATCCAGCCAGCTCCACTCAGAGTTCCAAGTCAAGGCAGGGGTCTCGGCCTGGATCTGCTCAGGCTGTGGCCTCTAAGGAAAGCAGCTGAGTGCTGGTCAGGGTGGAGGTGGGATGAAGGCAATGGATGGGGCCAGGCTGGAGACCATGCAGGGAATGGGGGAGGCCACTATGGTTCCCCTCCCCTGCAAGACAGAAACCATGGCCAGCATGTTGGAGATGAGACTTTGTCTAAACAGAGGGGAAGACAGGCAGCAGGGACTGCAGGTCTCCCCTGCACCTGGAATCTAACCTGAAGCCAGATTTTAATGATGTCTCATTGAGAAACCCAGATTCTGTTTCTGGGATCTCTGTACCTTACAGTTTCTCTATTCTTCTTAGCTGGAACAATTTCAACCTTTGAGCTAAGAAGCAAAGAGGTTTTGTTTTTCTGTTACTCATTCAGGGCCCTAGCAAGGTGTTAGCCAAAGTGAGCCAGCCCGAGAGATTAGAGGAGCTGACACAGATGGGGAAGAAGGAATCAGGTTGTAGACATGCAACTTTATGAGCTGGGTTTGAATCCTGGTCTAATTGGAAGACTTCCAGGCAGGTGTCTGGGTAGGACAAGCTAATATACTTGAGTCTTATCATGTCCAGACTAGGAAGTTCTGGTGGCATAGTGGTTAAAAGCATTTGGCTGCTAACCAGAAGGTCGGTGGTTCAAACCCACCAGCTGCTCCATTACAGAAAGGTGAGGCAACTGCTTCTGTAAAGATTTGAAACTCTATGAAGCAGTTCAACTCTGTCTTATAGCATTGCTTTGAGTGGGAATTTACTCAGTGGCAGTGGGTTGGGTTTTTAGCCCTGTGCTCCTACAATTGTAATAAGGACCTACAATCCTTTCCAAATTTCTCCATGTCTCTTGGGTGTCTGTGAGTGGAGATCTGGTGCTGGGGTCGGTGTTGGTGCCCACATGGGTTGAGCAGGCAACTCAGGGTACTAGGAGTGGGGCAGGCGATAGGTCTGGGCAGGCTCTACTTTTCTCAGGGTGAAACTTTATGCCTCAAGACTCAAAGAGGCCTCTGGGAGAACAATGGCAGGGTGAGAGAGAGTCAGAGATGTTGGTGCAGGGTGGAGGCTTGCAGTCAGCTCTTCCTCCCCAGGGCCCAGCAAAGGGCCTGAGGGTGTTGAGGGGTGGTAGAAAGTGCTGGTTTCCTGCTCCTTCTTAGTGTCAGCTGTAATGATGCATATTGATAAAATTGAGCATATGGTGAAAAGAGGAACTCCAGGGGCAAGTCCTTTTCCCCAAAATGTTCAGTTAACAAAAGTGCTAGAAAAGGGAGTTTGGGAGCACTGTGGGAGACCGAAGGAGTCTTGGTGGTGCTGTTGTAAAGCACCTGGCTGCTAACAGGAAGGTTGGAGGTTTGAACCCACCAGCCACTCTGCGGGTAAAAGATATAGGAGCTGTTTTGTGCCTAAGGCATTGGACTGCTAACTAGAAAGTTGGCTGTTCAAATCCACCAGCCGCTCCACAGAAGGAAGATAGGGTGGGTGATCTACTTCCGTAAAGATTTACTGCCTCAGAAACCCAATGGGGGTCACTATGAGTCAGAATTGACTCCATGGCAGTGAGGTTTTTTTGTTGTTGTTTTGTTTTCTGTAAAGCTTACAGCCTTGGAAACTCTATGGGGCAGTTCTCCTCTATCCTACTGGGTCACTATGAGTCAGAATCAACTCAACACAATGGACTTGGTTTAGTGTGAGGCTACTTTCTCAGGTTTGTTGGTTGACCAACCTATGTGAACTGGAAGAGAAAGCCAGTCCTGACTTCTGAGAAGGATGTTCACCTCAAGTGTCTTCAGGTGCCAGCTGTGGCTTCCATTCCCCACCCCCACCCAGCATTCTGTAAGAGCCCAGGTCTCTGAGGAGGAGTTGGGAGGAGAGGCTCTGCCTTTGGGATCCCCCTATGAGCCACTTCCTGAAATGCTTGGGGTAAGGTAGTGCTCAGGGTAGAAGACAAGAACTCCTCATGATGATTTAGGGCATGGAGAATGACTTCATCTAACACATTCCACTGCAGCTTGTAGTTGTGGGGGTGAGTTTGGGAGGGCATGGAGTGGATGGTTGCTGAGTTGATGTCAAAATCAAGTGTCACCATGGGGGTGTGAGACGACCATTGCGTGAATGGACAGTGCTGAGATGAGTAATAACTACCATTTAAAAAACAAAGCAAAAGAACTCATTGCCTTCAAGTTCAATCCAACTCATGGGGATCCCATGTGTTACAGCGTGGAATTACTCCATATGATTTTCTTGGCTCTGGTGGCATAGTGCCTAAGGCATTTAACTGCTAACTAGAAGGCTGGTGGTTCAAACCCACCAGACACTCTGTGGAAGGAAGACTGGGTAATCTACTTCCAAAAAGATTTACTACCTCAGAAACCCAAAGGGAGTCACTATGAGTTGGAATCGACTTGATGGCAGCGGGTTTGGATTTTTGGTTTGAATTTTTGTGGAAGTGGATTGCCAGGCCTTTCTTCACAGGTGCCTCTGGGTGGGTTCAAGCCACCCCCCTTTAGGTTAGTAGTTAAGTGCAAACTGTTTGTGTCACCTAAACCAAACCAAATTCACTGCAGTTGAGTTGGATCCAACTCATAGTGACCCCTCCTTGGGTTTCTGAAGCAATATCACTATGGAAGTAGAGTGCCCAACTTTCCTTCCAAGGAGTGGCTGGTGGATTTGAACCACCAGCCTTCTGGTTAGCAGTCAAATGCCTTAGGCACTACGCCACCTAGGGACCTTAATAACCACCATAAACCAACCAAACCAAACCCACTGCCATCGAGTCAATTCCGACTTATAGCGACCCCTATTGGGTTTCTGAGGCAGTAAATCTTTATAGAAGTAGATTGCCCAGTTTTGCTTCTGTGGAGTGACTGGTGGGTTTGAATCACCAACCTTCTTCTGGTTAGCAGTCAGATGCTTTAGGCACCGTGCTACCAGAGCTCTAATAACCACCATAGCTGTTATTATTTTCTTTTTCTTTTTTACTGAGCACTTACCATGTGGTCCTCATGATGCTAAGATCTAGCTGTCGACTTTCTCCTTCATCTTTATCACAGCTCTATGAGGTGAGGTTTTTATTCTTCCCATTTTGCTTACAGACATTAAGCATCATATCTAAGGGCTCATAGCGAGGAGGCAGCTGCAGACAGGATTTTAACCCAGCTGTATCTGACAAAAAAAATTGGGAACAAGGTGTGTGGGAGGAGTTGAGCCTGAGCTAAGTCAAAACTGGGACCTAATGTAACAGGAATAAACTAAGAAAATAAAATAAGTCAGATAGCAGGGCCACATGGTCATTGTACCTGGGTCCCTACATCTGACTCCACACAGACACCAGAAGCTTCACTGGCCTGAACTAGGAGAGAGGCATGAAGCCCTGTCAGGAATATATATATATATATATATATATATATATATATATACACACACATACATACACACACATACAAGGATGAGGTTGTCCATCCAACTTTATTGTTGCTCCTCCTTCTAAGAGGATTGAGCCTAATGCTTTTTGTGTGTGTGTGTGTGATTTGGGTGAAAATTTACAGAGCAAGTTCACTTCCCATACAGCAGCTCACATATACTTTGTCTCATGACATTGACTAAAATTTACCACAATGCACAGCTCCCCTCCCACTTCCTCCCGACAGTTACCTCTTCCCTGTGTCCATCCCTCCATGCACTACTGACCCCTGAACTATCTCCCTGTGCATAAGCAGCCCTTCCTTCTCCCATGATTGTTCTCTCCAAGGAGCGTATCTACCCCAGGCAAATGTTCAACTCATATGTCTGTCTTTTGTTTGGTTGGAAGCCATAGGTATGGGTTCAATTCCAGACCTAAAGGGCAGCTAGGGGCCACAGTCTCAGTGGTTCCACCAGGCTCTATTGGACCCGCAAACCAGGTCCCCTCCTTTTTTTTCTCCAAATGATTTTGAATTTTGTTCCACATTGTTTTCCCTCTCTATCCAGGATCTCCTACATAGATCTCCTTCCAAGTGGTTAACAGTGGTAGCCAGGCACCATATAGTTCTTCTGGTGAGCCTAATGCCTTGAATGTTTCCAGAAGCTTCAGACAAGAAGTCCAGGCTGTGTAGGAGGCTGGGAGCCTCGTTTCTGTTCTCAACACCCACCAGTAAGAGGTGCAAAAATGGAATTAAAGGAAAGCCTCCTCCTTTGCTTTTGCTCTTGCCCTGAGCATCAGCACAGATTCCCAACGGTGGGCTGGGGCCTGGAGGGGATGTCACAGTCACAGGTCTATCAGACCCTAGGATCTGGGCAAGTGGTTCTGGACAGTGCCCTGTGGACAATTGCTCATGGTCACCAAGGGCTTCACAACTATGGCTGCTTCCGAGCTTCATCCTTCTCACATTTCCTACCACCCATTTCTCCTTCTTCTTCTTTTTTTAATTCAATTTTTTAAAAATTTTTATTGTGATTTGGGTGGAAGTTTACAGAGCAAACTCATTTTCCATACAACAGTTCATGAACATTTTGTTTCATGACATTGACTGAAATTCCCCACAATGTAACAGCTCTCTTCCCACTTCCTCCCTGTAGTTACCTCTTTCCTGTGTCCTTCCCCCAACCCCTGAGCTATCTCCCTATGCCATCCATTTCGTATAGAAAAATTTCAGAAGAGGCTGGGGTGAAGACGGATACCATGCCCTTCCTTGGGTTTAGAATAATACGGAGGCAAAGATAATTCTGCTGATTTCTCCATATCACCACAGTGAACTGACAAGAGGACAGGAGACAGTATTTTATGCAAATAACACACTTGTTATTTTATTTTATTTTTTGCCAACTATGTAATCTCCTCACACATTAATTCCCTATGTGCACTGTGTGAGTTATATACCTGTGCATGTTATATGTGTGAACACGTTATATGCAAAAATACGGTAACCATTTTTTTCTTAGACAAATCACATAGCCTTGTAAAACACCCTGGCAGAAGAAGGGCTTTGCATGGACACATGGGGAATAGGGAAATGCCTCAGGCAGGAGTGGGAAAGCTGATACAGAATCCACCTGAGACCTGGCAGGGGAGAGGAGAAACGGGGATCCAGCCTTTATGTTTTCACTCCAGAAATGTTTTTTAATCAATACTACAAAAAATAAAATAGCAGAAAGGAACATGAGCTTTCGTGTGATCCCTAGGACTACAGAACTAAATGAGTATTCAAACCCGGTATTCCCACATCTTAAAATGAGTAAGCTGTGAAGTGTAAACAAAATAATGCATACGTATAAACAGCTTGACAAATAACAGAGGCTGTTTTAATTTTTACTATCATTATCATTAGGAGCTCTGGTGGCATAGTGCCTAAGGCATTTGACTGCTAACCAGAAGGCTGGTGGTTCAAACCAACCAGCCCCTCCTCGGAAGGAAGACTGGGCAATCTACTTCAGTAGTGATACCACCTCAGAAACCTGAGGAGAGGGTGCTATGAGTTGGATTCAACTAGATGGCAGTGAGTTTTTTTTTTTTTTTTTATCATTATTATTAAAATTTTCTGAGAAGAGAGAGTGGGCTATGGCTAAATTCCTTTGCCTTTGCTTCTCTTTTATTTCTTTTAGTTTACATGCATTTATTGAGCACCTACTATGTGCCAGGCACAGAGATGGGCTCTACGTGGGGCTGGAGAAAGAGTTTGTCTAGTTCTTGAAAGATACTTAAAATCAGTTTTGAGACAAAACACACACATGCACATACAAAACAACAGCAACAACAACAAAAAAAAAAAAACCCAAACACCCCAGCAAAGGAACAGAGCCATAAATATTAGCCTTGCACTGGGGGTGCTAAGAAGGAAATAGACAAGAAGCAGTTACTGAAGGTAATGGGGTGAGGATGCACTGCAGTGGACAGGAAATGGCTGTTTTAGGAGATGGTGTTCTTCCAGAACACTGAAAGACAAGGCAGAGGCAGCCTTGTAAAGGATTGGGAAGGCAGAGGGGTCTGAACATGGAGAGGGCCTGGAGGCAGGACAGTCTGATGGGTTAGCAGATCCTCTATGAGATGGATTGACACATGGTGGCAACAATGGCCTCAAACATACCAACCATCATGAAGACAGAACAGGACAGGGCACCATTTTGTTCTGTTGTACATGGGATCACCATGAGTTGGAATCAACTGAATGGCAACAAACAACAACAATCTTCCTTCCCTTAAAACTGTTTCTGGGCCCTTCTCATCCCAGATAGTGGTCTCTGAATGTTCATCCATCCTCTTGCCCTCCCCACCCAGGGTAATTGGCCCCATATCACCTCAAGGTGTGGCCTCATCAAGTATCCTCTCCTCTTTGCATCATTTCTTTGCTTTATTTTTTAAAAAACAAATTCACTCTTTTTATTTGAAAAATATTCTCTTCTTGCCTTGTCTCCACCCCTGACCTGCTCCTTCCCTTCCAAACCTCTAGTTAGGTCACTCTGTTCTCATTGTCCCCCTTTTATCAGGGACCTCTTTGAAATCTCATTTGCACCCACCATTCTAAAGGAAAGAGGTCCCACAAATGTCACCAGGGACTCCCTATAACCAAGCCCAAGTGTCCTTGAACAACATTCATCCTATGCCCTCTCCTGCTGGGACCACTCACCTCTCCTGCTCACTGTTTGACACTTGGTTCTCCTGTTTTCTCTCAGACTGTCTGTCCTCCATGGCCTCTGCTACCTTGGTTCTGCTTCCAACTCTCTACACAAGGGCAAAGACCAGGGCCTAATTCTGGGATCTTTGTTACTTTAGGGATGGGTGATGAAGTTAATTAACATTCTTGGTTGCTAACTGATAAGTCTGGAGGTTTGAATCCACTCAGAGGTACCGTGGAAGAAAAGCCTGGTGATCCACTTCTGAAAAACTAGACAATGAG
This sequence comes from Orycteropus afer afer, assembly GCF_000298275.1. NCBI lineage: Eukaryota > Metazoa > Chordata > Mammalia > Tubulidentata > Orycteropodidae > Orycteropus > Orycteropus afer. Next base: position 20,349,923 of record NW_006921606.1, read on the forward strand.
AACCTTATGGAGCATAGTTCTACTCTGACACACGTGAGGTTGACATGAGTCATGACTGGCTCAACAGAGACTGTTTTTTGTTTTGTTTTAATGCTTTCAACTACCAACTCCCCAAAAAATGTCTTTCAATCTCCACCTCCAACTTTAATTCCTCTCCTAAATGTTATTCTCTTATGGCTTGGTCCCTGGTTGCCCACCATCTAGGTGAGCACGGACAAGTCATATCCCATCTCTGGGCCTTAGCTGCCTTACATGAAAACAAACAGGGAAGGCAGGCCTCTCATGACCCTTCCTGCTCCAATAAACAGTGATTCAGTGATTTTCAAATGCTTCCATTTCCACAAAGACATACCCATCCTCTTAAAATCAACATTTAAGGCCAAAATCACCATCTAACCATAAAACACAGCTTCCTCTCTAGATTCCTCTACCAAAGGATACGCTGTCTCCCAGGCATCTCTGACAGTCCCCAATGTGCTGTCATTCCTTCCTCACAACTCTTTCTCTTCCTTTCCATTTCTGCTGCCCCTAGTATACACCCTCACTCCTGCTCCTCTGGGTGACTCAGGTGATTTTCCCAGCTCTAGCCCCTCATGACAATCTACCTATTGCACTGCATATCCCTGCATATCTAAGTACTTCTAGGGTGCTAATTGTCCCCAAAGCCCTGGCAGCTCTTCTTGAGCTTTGATGGATTCCTTTGAGACTCCTTTGAAATGTATGGATCCTTTGCCGCACCCCCCCCCCCAAATGGCTACATTTCAATGGAACCATGTTGTGGCTAGCTGCTTTTGAGTTGGTCCCCAACTCATGGCAACCCCATGCACAATGGAGTGATATGCTGCCTGGTCCTGTGCCATCCCCATGACTGCATGCATATAAGACCTTTGTGATCCATAGGGTTTTTTAGAAGTAGATTTCTAGATCTTTATTCCCAGTCCATCTTAGTTTGGAAGCTCTGCTGAAACCTGCCCAGCATCATAGTAGCAAGAAACCCTCCACTGACAGAGGGCTGCACGTGATACACATTGGCCAGGAATTGATCCCAGGTCTCATGCATGGAAGGCGAAAATTCTACCACTGAGCCACCAATGGCCTCTTCAATGGGACCATGAATCTGCTGAGACCCATCACAGAGCCCATAGAGGTCTTTGGACCCAAGGTTAAGCTAAGAAAATCCTTAAAGAATCAAGTCTGAGTTTCTTAGCCATTCACAACATGGCCCTCTTTCCTACCTTATTGTTCTCCACCTTGAAGTACTTAGAAAGCCTCCACTCCAGTCAAGCCACAAAGGCAATAGGAACTAGTAGTTGTACCCTCTTACCTTCTTTGGAATTGGCCATGCTCTCCATCTGGATCACCAACTTCATTCTTTTTCCAGCTAAGTCCCTCCACCCTTCCTTCAAGTCTCACTGTAGTCCTATCTTCTCCAGAATGTGCTTCACTGAGTCCTCAGTCTTTGGTGGGTACTCCCTCTTTGGAGCACCCATAGCATAAATCACATTAGCATGATGTCCTGGTTACCTAGTACTGCTCTGACAGGAATATTATACCACAAATGGGATGGCTTGAACAAACAGGAGTTTATTCTCCTACAGTTTGGGAAGCTAGAAGTCCGAGTTCAAAGTGCCAGGCTCTAGGGGCTGTGTGAAAACCCCTCAACCTTTTTGGCTTTAGGTCTGCCTCTTGCTGCTGGCCCACTGAAGCTAGAGGCATTTCTGCACTCAGGCAGCTACTGGCTGCTGAGGCTAACAAGCCCAAGGTTAACAAATAAAATGGCACAGTCTCAATGTTACCAAACCACACGGCAGGCCATTGATTCAAGTCCATTGAAAGTCCCAGGATCGGTAGAGCATGTCAGGCTGCTGCACAACGACTCAGCTACATGCAGGGTTCAAGCGTGCCATAAGCTAGAGACCACTCCCAAAGCTGTTTCTTATTTATATAGGGGAAGTAGACCACATACCCAAAGGCAGCTACTCAGCTGCTCATAGTAGATTCCACCATGCAGTTGATTACCAGTCTCATCATCGGGAATACTACATCCAGCTGCCCAGCCACTCAACCAGGCCTAGACAAGTTGATACACAAACTTAACCACCACACATGATATTGTCATTTTTGTTTTTATCATGTGCCAGGGTTTACCACTTGGAACAGGGACCACAACTAGGCTAATGTGCTGTACACACAAGACACCCATAAATGTTCATTGGTGATCATGAATTTTTTGATAAAAAAAGAAGTCTTCCAAAGCCTCAAATCTGGCTCTGTTTGATAATAGATTTTCTATTTGCTTTTACACACACACTCACATGCTTTTTTAAAACATGCCATGTTAAGCATCATTTACCCAAAACACCAATCCTGTTATATATAATAAAACAATTCTCAATGGCTACTAAGAGTTAGAAGAATAATGATATTATAGACCATCTGTCTTACTAGTTTATCCAGGGGTTACATTGAGACAAGAAAGCACTAATACAATGTCTGACACAGTAGATGTTCAGTATATATTAGTTTGTCTCCCTCATCTCTTACAGTGGGCCCTTTATTTTCTTTTTTAATGTTGAGCAGTTGGTAGGTAGAAATAGATCAACTCCTATTTATTTCCTGGCTCTAAAATTTCAAGGCAAGGAATTTAGAGGCATAGCAAAAGGATTAGCTATTTCCAGTAGGACTGGACTCCAGTTAACAGAGAAACTCATTGAAGGAGTCCCAGAATTGTGACATTTTAGAACTTAGAGGAGACCTGTGGGCTCCTCTAACCCTCATTTACAGAAAGGGATATTGAAATGCAGAGAGCTTAAGGGCTGCCTTTAGAGTAAGGGCTCAGATCCACAACCAAAGCCCAGATCTCCAAGCTTTCACCTGAAGACACATTTCTCACCATCATGCAGGAACTTTCTCCCCTATCAGACCACATACTCCTTGAATACTTTACCTGAGCTTTGTTCATCTTGTTTGTTGCTTGTACCTAGCATGGAGTCCCTAGTAACTGAAAGGTTGGAGGTTCAAGTCTACCTAGAAGTGCCTCAGAAGAAAGGCCTAGTGATCTGTTTCCAAAAAATCAGCCACTGGAAACCCTATGGAACACTGCTCTACTCTGACACACTGGAGTCTCCATGAGTCAGAACCGACTCAAAAACAACTGGTTTGGTTTTTGTTTATTATCTAGCACAGAGCTTGTAAGTACCTGTGTCTAGTGAATCAGCTGCCTTTTGGTTTGTGATGACCACAAAGCACAAGGTAACTGTCACAGAAAGCAGGGAGCCATCCTGAAGAAAGCAGCCTTCTCTCCAAAGGCATTGCCAACACCTTGTAAGCCTTCTGTTTCTGCACCTAATTGTGAAAAGACTGCCTTTTCCAGCAGAGTGGCCCATGCAGATCATCTGTGTGGGCTGAGATGAAATGCTGCCTTGAAGAAATAGCTATTGAGCATTTACCAAGTGCAGGTACTGGGTATACAGAGGTGAACAGGACAGAAACGAGTCCTAGCCTCGTGAAGAATCATCCAGTGGAAGATATATATATATCTCTATCTATCTATCTATCTATCTATCTATCTATGTCTCGGAAGGAAGGTTGGGCAATCCTACTTCCGTAGTGATACTGCCTCGGAAACCCAAGGAGGGGTCGCTATGAGTCGGGTTTGACTCGACGGCACATAACAACAACAACATATATATATATATATATATCGTGGTATAGTTACATATATATACATATACATACATATATATATATTGTTGTTGTTATGTGCCGTCGAGTAGGACCCAACTCATAGCGACCCCTCCTTGGGTTTCCAAAGCAGCGGCACTACGGAAGTAGATTGCCCCACCTTCCTTCCGAGGAGTGGCTGGTGGGTTTGAACCGCCAGCCTTCTGGTTAGCAGTCAAGTGCCTTAGGCACTATGCTACCAGAGCTCTCATATATATATATATATATATATATATATATATAGGAGCTCGGAAGGAAGGTGGGGCAATCCTACTTCCGTAGTGATACTGCCTCGGAAACCCAAGGAGGGGTCGCTATGAGTCGGGTTTGACTCGACGGCACATAACAACAACAACATATATATATATATACACATACCATGTTTTGATCATCTAGAAGAAGTTCTGGTGGCACAGTGGGTAAGGCATTTGGCTACTAACCAGAGAGTAAATGGTTCAAACTCACCAGCTTCTCTGAGGGAAGCAGATGGGGCAATCTACTTCCATAAAGATTTACAGCCTTCAAAACCTTATGAGGGTCACTATGAGTTGTAATTGACCCAGTGGCAGTGAGTTTTTATTGTTGTTGTTCATCCAAACATCTGTTGATGGACACATATTATTTCTACTTTTTGACTACTATGAGTAATGCCACAATGAACAATAGTATACAAGTACCTGTTTGTGTCCCTGCTTTCAAGTTTTGGGTATATACATAATATGTAATACTGTTGTTGTTAGGTGCTGTCGAGTCCATTTCAACTGATAGTGATCCCATGTGACAGAGTAGAACTGCCCCATAGGGTTTTCTTGGCTGTCATTTTTATGGAAACAGATTGCCAGGTCTTTCTCCTGTGGAGCCACTGGGGAGATGTGAACCACCAACATTTCTGTTAGTAGTTGAGTGCTTAACTATTGCACCAGGACTCCTTTATGAAATATTTCTTGGCCATAAAGAGAAATGAAATTCCAATATATGCTACAACATGGGTGAGCCTTGAAAACATTATGCAGAGTGAAATAAGTCAGATAAAAAAGGACACATTTTGAATGATCACACCTACAGAGATATCTAGAACAGACAAGTATATAGATACCAAATTCTATAGTGGTTAACTGGAGAGGGTGGAAGGGTGAAATGGTGAGGTGTTATTAAGGGGCACTGAGTTTATGTTGAGGGTGAGAAAAAAGTTTGTAAACAGATAGTAGTGATGGTTGAACAATATGGTGACCATAACTAATGTCACTAAATTGTACATGGAAAAAAAATTGAAATGGTGAATGTTTTGTTATATGTATTTTACCACACACACACAAAGTAAATATTCTATCACCCAGTTAGGGAAGACAACTCTCTCCAGAAGCTAATCTCCCCCTTTTTCCAAGAAAGAAAATAAAAACAACACAATGGGACTCTGATGAGAGAGAAAAAGTCAAAAGTCAACATAAATTTTACTTTCTTTTATCTAAGTTAATCTCAACTCCCAAATGTTCCAGCTTCAAAAGGTAAGATTAGGTACCATTAAGCCAGCCAGAGCAGCACTGATTTGAAAACCCTCCTTGGTGCTACAGCACCCAGTAGGTTGCAGACCCTTATTAATCTCCTTGTTACCAGCTTGATCTCAGCCTGCCAGGAGCCAGATCACCTGATTCCCAGTTCCAGCCACATCCCTCCCATCCTCGGTCTTTGTGCAAGAGGTCACTGAACCTGCATAGAACCGTGACTTAACTCTGCTAGGAATACTTAGCTCACCCTTGCATTGGTCTTTGTTTATGGAATGGGGAAAAAAGGAAAGTAGTCTTCACCTATAAATAAGGCAGAACTCAATGGGTTTCAAACCAGACAATGATGTGGGGAGCTGGTATAACCCATCACTTTTTCTGTCCTTAGTCATGGAAATATGTAAGTGGTCCCAAAAGGGAGGTGACAGAGACCTTTCTGAGCTTCCCTCAAGGAACTAGCTCCCTTTTTCCCCCCCCCCCCCCTGCTTTCCTTGCTTCATTCACCAAGCAAGCATCTCCTCTCCACCAGGTACTATGCAAGAGGCTGGAGGTATAACACAGTGTGCACAAGCCTGGCATTTTCCCAGGCCTTGTGGAGCTACAATTATACAGAAAAAGCAGCCATCACACAAGAAATGAGGCATGGGTGCACCAGACAGAAAATGAGGCATGGTTCAAAGGAAGTAGAGAACGCTAGGAGACTGAGATGAAGGTTTAAACTGGTGGTGTGGCAGGCGTTGGGGGTCCCTCTTGGGCTGAGAAGTATCTCTGTTGTTGTTGTTGTTGTTATGTGCCTTCGAGTCAGACCTGACTCATAGCGACCCCTCCTTGGGTTGCCGAGGCAGTATCACTACGGAAGTAGACTGCCCAACCTTCCTTTCGAGGAGTGGTTGGTGGGTTTGGACCATCAGCCTTCTGGTTAGCAGTCAAGTGCCTTAGGCACTATGCTACCAGAGCTCCCGTTGTTGTTGTTAGTGGTCATCAATTTGGCCCCTGATCCATGGCAACTCCATGCACAACAGAACAAGATGCTGCCTGGTCCTGCACTAACCTCACAATCGGACACAAATCAGACCATTGTGATCCACAGGGTTTTCACTGGTTGATTTCTGGAAGTAGATGGACAGGCCTTTTTATCTAGTCTGTCTTAGCCTGGAAGTTCACTGAATCCCGTTAAACATCACAGCCATGTGCAAGCCTCCACTGATAGACAGGTAGGTGGTGAATGTGCATGAGACGCATCATCTGGGAATCAAACCTTGTCTCCTACACGAAAGATAAGAATTCTAGCACTGAACATGGACCTAAATCATCTTTCCTCTTGGTGGGACCACCCTCTGTGCTAGGAGTGTCTGCATACACTTTCTGAATTAACCACAAAATTATTTCATTGGATACTTCTTTTCCTAAATGCTGGGCAATTTCCCAAGTATAAGTGAGAAATTGGTTCTGCAAGGAGGTACCTTTTCTGAGGATCAAGTTACTCACTCTCTATAGATGTTTTGTAGGAGCTCTGGTGGTGTAGTGCCTAAGGCATTTGACTGCTAACCAGAGGTTGGCCGTTCAAACCCACCAGCCCCTCCTTGGAAGGAAGGTTGGGCAATCTACTTCCATAGTGATACTGCCTCAGAAACCCAAGGAGGGGTCACCATGAGTCAGTTTCAACTCAACAGTAGGGAGTTATAGATGTTTTGCAAGAAATGTCATGGTTTTGCTACCACTGTTGTTAGTTGCTGGCAAGTTGGCTCCAGCTCCTGGTGATCCCATGTACAGCAAAACGAAACATTGTCCGGTCCTGTGCCATCTTCACATTTTTGGCATGCTCGGGTCCTTTGTTGCTGCCACTGTGTACTCTGAGTGCCTTCCAACCTGGGAAGCTCATTTTCTAGCATTGTGTCAGACAATACTCTGTTGTGATCCATATGATTTACACTGGGTTATTTTTGGCAGTAGATTCCTAGGCCTCTTCCTAATCTGTCTTAGTCTGGAAGCTTTGCTGAAACTTGTCCACCATGGGCAACCCTGGTGGTACTTGAAATTCTGGTAGAATGGCTCCTAGCATCATAGTAACATGCATGCTACTACAGTATGACAAACCAACAGACAGGTGGCAGCTGGCTACCATATGGGGTAGATAATGGCTATGGGGAAGGAGTAAGGCTGGTAGGTTATTGCACAAATTTCTGTGATTCTGGATCCATCTTCATGGATTTTGTTAACCCTACATTATTGCCTTAATATTTTTCTTTATATTGATTCACTTAAAAACGTAAGTTAATTTATCATAAAAGGAATCTTTATATCACTATCATAAATAGAAAACTAACATCCCTTGCCCAAAATAGAAGGCAAAAAATAAATACAATTAAAGTCTTGGCTTCCAGCCTGCCCGGAGGCTATTTTTATCTAGAGGAGCAGACTGGTTTTACAAGGCTCCCCTATACTGCCTTAGATTGCCCCAGAGGCCTTGCCCTCATTTCCTTTACTTTTTGTAACAGGAGAGTGGAGTTTGGAGTTAGGTTGCAGGCTGGGCAGGCCACCAGAACTGACTCAGAGACCCCAAGAACTCAGGGGCACTGCTGCTGTGTGTACCAACTGCGGAAGTTGGGTCAATTGCTGTGTAAACAGTCACAACTTAGCCAAACTCTATTTTTTTTTGCGTGTGTGTGTTGGGGGTGGGGGGAGTCAGGTAGGGATGGGGGGAGTCAGGTAGGGATGGGGGGATGTTAAATGACACAGCTGAGGAAGCCTTTGCTGACCAGCCTCTCTAGAAATTTCAAAAAGTCAGGTGCTCTAGCCTTGGTTAATGTTGTTTGTGGTACAAATACACCACAGGCTCCCTAGACTCATTTAGTAAATCAATTCAACCCTTGATTAAGGTTTCTCCTTGCCTCACCTTGTGCCTCAAGCCTCATCTGGGGAAAGGACAAAGGGAGAGAAGCAGGCTAACTCATGTGGCTGAATTCCTGGCACCCAGGCAAAGGAGCCAGCCTGGCCTTGATAAAATTAGGCTCCTTTTATCTGTGTTGATTAAGCAATTACTTAACCCAAACCTCAGTTTACTTGTCTATAAAATGGGTCTTGGAGCTATTTTATAATATATATGTGCAATAATGCATGAAAATATTCTAGTGCACACCCAAGAATCCAAAAATGACTTTAATGATAATTGTTATTATTCATTTTCCTGATATGCCTTTGAAAACCACTATAAGCTAACTCGGGGATGAGAAATGGAGATATATGGGCAAGTTTCACCTGGTGTGATGGGCCAGCAGCCTCATTGTCTCTGACTGGGGCTCTGCAGAAGTAAGAGAAACCAACCATCCACACCAGCACAGTCTGCATACAAATTATCTGAGGTCTGGTTAAAAGCAAATTCTATTCAGTAGGTCTGGGTCTGGGGTGAGACCTGAGATTCTTCATTTATAACAAATCTCCAGAGGAAGCCGTCAGTGCTGGTCCACACTTTGGGTGGCAAGGTTCTAGTCCAAAACCAAAAAAAAAACAAACAAACTCACTGCCGTTGAGTCGGATCCGACTCATAGCGACCCGCCTGTGGGTTTCTGAGGCAGTATCACTACAAAAATAGATTGCCCAACTTTCCTTCCGAGGAATGGCTGGTGGGTTTGAACCGCCAGCTTCTGGTTAGCAGTCAAATGCCTTAAGCACTATGCCACCACGTCCTCAAAGTGTGGTCCTTGGACCAGCAGCAGCAAGCATCACCCAGAGCTTGTTAGGAATGCAGATTCCCGAACTCCATCCTAGACGTTCTGGGTTAGAATATCTGGGGTGGGGCCCAGAAATCTGTGTTTGAAAAGCTTGCCGGGACTCCAAGGCACACACAAGTTGGAGAACCACTGCTGTGGCACTTCCTGCCCCCTGGAATCCACACTTGCTCACTTCAGTTATCCTATGGGGATTATGTGGCATGGGCCTAAAAGGGAACAGATAGCTGAATTCCAGCTCTTCCTAGCTAGCAGGAGTCAAATCCCTGGCATCAACATTTTGGGACTCATTTTTTTTTCAGTTCACTCTTGAGCAAAAAAATCACTAAACACAGGCTACTCTGGTACAGCTGATCTGGGATGGGGAGTGGTCCTAGCCATTTTCAGCCTTGGCCACTCCCTCCCCCCATTATATAAGCCTTCCATGTGTTTCGCTTTTATGAAACCTTATGGGGCCCTCCACTGCATTTAGACAAGCAGGCAGAAGGCAGGCCAACAAGTATTTACCGAGTGGCCACAAAAAAACTATGTGTTAGCACTTTTCACAATCCTAAATCCCAGTTGCTGGAGTATTTGGGCCACCTCCAGGGAATGTATCCAAATACACTCATAACACAGTAATAGTTGTTGTTTTTCTAATTCTGTATCTATGTCCCTTCTTCTTTTACTCCCTCCACTCCCTCCCTACCAGGCTTCTGCACAATGTATTGTTTTTAAAATTAAAAAACACTCATATCCACAGTTGCTTTTTTAAAACCATGACTGGGGCTCTTAAAATAAAACAATGTGTATTGAACATTTGCCAAACTCTCTTCTGGCCATTTTCAATTGTGTTTCATTTAATCCCTGAAACATTGTGAGCTATATATTATTAACCCTATTGTATAGATTAGGAGACTGAGGCTAATAGAAGTGAAGTCACTTACGGAGCTGCTCCAGCAGTATGGTAGTGAGAGCAGCTCTCTATGGGAGGATGTGGCAGGCAATTAAAAGGAAGAAAGAAGGCTTGGGTTGCCAACTTGGAGAGATTTATGATGAAAATCTATGCGAGTCACTCTGGCACTTCACTTTAAAGTTCAGGTAAGGAACCCTAGTAGCACAATGGTTAAAGTGCTCAACTGTTAACCAACAGGTAGGTGGTTCAAACCCACCCAGTGGCTTTGCAGAAAGCCCTGAAGATCTGCTTGCATAAAGCTTACAGCCAAGAAAGCCCTATAGGGCCCATGTGACCCTATAGGGTCACATGGGGTTGTTATGACTCGGAATTGACTCCACAGCATGGACAACAATAACAGAGCTAGGGTGGAATCAAAGAAACAATTGCACCAGACAATGGGCAGTGTTAAAGCAGACAAGGACCACTTTTTACAAAAAGAATTATTATACTGCAAGAAAAAGAACTGGGGAAAAGAGGGAAGGCACTCCAATGAGACAAAAAGCTGGGAGCTTTTAAAAAGAAAGTTAAAAGGGGTTGATCACTGGGATTGGTTTTCACTTAGAGCCCAATCTTCTCAGAAAGTTTTCTTTTCTTATGATAAATCCACTTGGACCCAGGGAGACCCAGGGAAAGGAAGAGAGGAGGAAGGCTGGGCAATGGGAGAAGGGAAGTTTAGGGAGATAAAAGATGTGCCTATTCTAAAGTTATTTAAATAGAGTAGATCTTTTAAGTCCTTCTAGTCAATCCAAGAAAGAAAGTTAAGACAGTCTGCTTCTGTAAAGATTTACAGCCTTGGAAACCCAATGGAGGTCCTTAGGAGCAGGAATTAAGTCGATGGCAATGAGTTTGGTTTTTTGAGTCAGTTGTTAACAACAGTTAACACAGTGAACATGCTCAGCTACAAACTAAAAGGTTAGAGGTTTGAGTCCACCCAGAGGCTTGTGAGAAGAAAAGCCTGTCTATGTGTTTCAAAAAAACAGCAATTAAAAACCCTACTCTGACCCATCTGGAGGCAGTTGTTTACTGTAAACCTTCTCTGGAACAGACAAGGGAGCTTGGGTAAAATTCAAAGTGCTTGGATAAAATCCAACTTTGTCCATGGATAGTAATAGCAGGGCTGGTTCCTGGAAAAGGAGTCTTGGCTGGTTTGCTCTCCTAGCCTGAACCATCAGCAGGGCTTTGGGGGGCCACTGTCAGCACAATGTACCCACATGCACAGCTGGCCTAAGAGGCTCCCTGCCTAGGCCAGGATGGCTATACCACTGGGGTGTCTCCCTGCTTCTCTTGGGAACCAAACATTTTGATTAGTGCACAGTTTGGGCATCACTCAGAATTCACTTCAAGTCAATTGACAAATTTTAGGAACATCAGAGGGGCAGTAAGCTTTGCTGCTTACAAGAGAGTAGCAAACAAAAGTCACTGACTTATCAATTTACCAATGCATTTTCTCCACACATCTTATGTCTTTTCCCTTCATTATTTAAGCTATGCTGGCATTTACCAAGCAAGAAGGTGTGAATTAACACTGGATATCACTCCTCCAAGTGCAGCCAATATTGTTCTTGAAATTAGAGATGGGGAACCTAATGATAAGCACTCACATCTCACTGGGCAGAGTTCAGCTGCTGTCTGCAGTTTCCTCAGCATCTAGTTGAAATGTCACACTCAATGATCATGGCTGCCATTGTGTGTGGCCATCACCATTGGGGTGGGGAGGATATGCAATGAGTCTTTTTTTTTTTTTTCCCCTTATTTTATTTCCTTTGGCTAAAACACACATAGCAAAACATACAGCAATTCAAGAATTTCTACATGTACAATTCAGCAATATTGCTTACATTCTTCAAGTTGTGCAATTATCCTCGCTATACTTTTGCAAATTATTCCACCATTATCATAAACTCACTGCCCCCTAAGCTTCTCCTCTACCCTTTCAAGTTCCTGTTGTCAATTTGATCACATATAGATAATTCTTCAGCAGAGTACAATGTTCAAAGCAGACCCCAAATCAAAACCAAACCCACCGCCGCTGAGTGGATTCTGACATATAGTGACTCTATAGGACAGAGTTAAACAATCAAACAAACCCACCGCCATCAAGTCGATTCCAACTCATAGCGGCCCCCACTGGGTTTCCAAGGCTATAAATCTTTATGGGAGTAAATTGCTTCATCTTCCTCCAGTGGAGCAGCTAGTGGGTTTGAAATACCGACCTGGTTAGCAGTTAAATGCTAACAGGAGCTCCTTATAGGACAGAATAGAACTACCCGGTAGAGTTTCCAAGATTGTAAATCTTTATGGAAGCAGACTGTCTTGTCTTTTTCCTGTGGAGTGGCTGGTGGGTTTGAACTGCTACCTTTTGGTTAACAGCTATGCCACCAGAGCTCCTTCAAAGCAGACATTCCTTACTAACTAAGCTAACTTGTTGTTTCATTTAAAGATGACTTCAGGGAATATTTTTGGTTTAAAGTTTAAAGATTATCTCAGGGCAATAGTTTTGGTGGCATCATCCAGCCTCAATGGCTCCAAAAAATCTGGAGTCCATAAGATTGGATATTCTGTTCCATATTTTCCCCTATTTTGATCAGAATTCTGCTATAGACTCTTTGGTCAGATTGTTCAGTAATGGTAGCTGGCATCATCCAGTTCTGCTTTCACGGCAAAGGAGGCAGTTGATCACGGACACAATTAGTTACACATTCCAATTCCTCCTCCAATTCCTGACTCTCCTTTTTTGACAGAGAGAAAGTCTCCCAAAGAAGTTCGTTGAGAAAGTCAATAAGTGTTTTCTATAATCTCAAAAGTTTACATTATTCTTTTCAAAACCCCTGTCTGGTACAAAAAAAAAAAAAAAAAAAAATGCAGTGGAAGGTAGGAAGTCTAGTGTGGGAGGTGAGAGGAATGAGAGGCAGCCAGGTAATTTTTACACAAAAAAAAGTAGCTAAGAGCAGCTTGGGCCCGTGGAGTCAGGTAAGCCTGGTTAGAATCCCAGCTCCTCATTTACTAGTTGTGCAACCTGAGGAAAGTGCTAAGCCTCCTTTTCCATGTCTGCAAAGGGAGTAAACAGGGTAGCTATGAAGGGTGAATGAGATGACCTGTTCATAGCAGACAGGCTGGCACAGTATCACACACACACACACACACACACACACACACACACCAGTTACTATTTGAGTCAATTCTGACTCTTGGTGACACCATGTGTGTCAGAGTAGAATGGTGCTCCACTGGGTTTTCAATATTTATTTATTTCAATTTTTCATAAGTAGACTACCAAGCCTTTCTTTTGAGGTGCCTCTGAGTGGGCTCAAATTGCCGACTTTTTAACCAGCAGCAGCCTGAGTGCATTAAATGAAAGGGGGAGGAAGAGCACCCTTGGGCAGGTCAATCTCCTGGCAAAAAGCATGTCCCTTCCCTCTAGGCTTCCTTCTTTGCTTCACCAAGCTCTACCCTGCCTAGGGAAGGTGACTGCACCAGCCCTTTTCACCCTTCCCTAAAAGAAAATTCCTCCAGGCCTTAATCATTTGTGTTTTTTTTTCCCTCTTCCCTCAGTGTATGTCTCTCTCTCTGTGGTAATGAGATGGTCAAACAAATGCTGCGCTCCAAAGCCTTTTTGAGGAGGCTTGGTGAGGGAGCTGGCTGCAGGAGAGGGAAAGGGGGAGGAAAGGGAATCAGAGGCTCTGCCTCCCTCCCCCATCCTGCAGCCAGGTGTGTTGGAGCTAGCAACCCTAAATTGTATAGATCTTCTGGGCTGCCATATCCCATTATGACTTCAGCGCTAACATGCTGTCCCCTACGGTTTGGGTTTCTTTCAGCCCTGCTGTTCTCCAGGTTTCTCCCTCCTACAGACCTTTGTGTTTCCAGTGTTTATCCCTCCGAAACATAAGTATTCATGCTTTCTGACTGGATGCCATTTAGTACATCATTTTTGGACAGTTCTCCTTGTTCCCTGGAGCCAAACAACGAGGTTCAAATTCCAGCTCTGTAACTTACTATCTGTGAGACTTCGGTGGAGTTATTTAACTGCTCTATGCCTGTTTCCTCATCTGTAAAATGGGGATGATTATAATAACACAGACATCATAAGATTGTGGAGAGAATTGCAAGTGTTAATATAGCTAGTGTTTAGAATATTGTTTGACACAGAAAATATGTAAAAACTGATGTAGCTGTTAATTGTTATTCCCTGTTGGTATCTGTTTCCATGAGGGGAGGGAAGACTGTGAGGAGTTTCAATGTTTTCTGAATTGATTCCCTCAGTTTCCCTTGAGGTCTCAGACCCTGGAGTTCCAGATTTCAGGGACCAGTAACATTTCCAAAAATTTGGGGCTTGGGGTTGGGAAATCATAGGGTTACCAACTTCTTTGGCCAAGAAAGAGCATTACAACTACCACCTACCATCACTCTTCCATAAAAGAAAGGACATCTTAATGCCCCAAAAGAAAAAAGAAAAAACAAAAAAAGGAACATCATCTCAGAATATAGATGAGTTCTTCTCAAGCAATGACAGTTGGCAACTTCAAACTAACATAACTGTCACAGCTACCTTGTGTTTTTTGTTTTCCTCCTTTTCTTCCCCTTGGATCATCACCCACCTGTGGAGCAGCATTTGGGAACTGCTGACTAACTGCGGTCATTTCAATCCCTACCACTGACCACAAGGTTTGAGGAGAAACCACAGCCCTGACCCTGAAAGAAGGACCAAGAAGTAGAGATGAGGGCCTCAGTGCTCCTTGAAAAACAAAAGCACATTTGGGAAACTCCCTGAGAGGAGAAAGCCTCTTTCTTGCAGAACAGTCTCAGAACTCACAAACACACTGAAACAGCAATGACATGACGCGGAGTTTCCAGGAGCAGCGAATCAGGACTCCAAGCTGCTGGAACTCTTAGGTGACGCCACAGCGCATGGAACCAACAACTTCTGCCAACGTGCAGTACAGACCATGTGGTATTACGGCCACTGCTCTCTCCCTAGTTGGAGCATTCTCCTCTGTGCCACTGCCAAGACTGTGACAGCTGAAGCTGAGAAAACGCCAGGACAAACAGGTCCTGTCAGGACACAGAGCGGCTTCCTAGCAGAGTGACGAATTGCAGGCGATTGGGGAGAATTTAAAACCAGCCCAGCTGCCACCCAGGAGTGTAACTAATCTCAACATTTAAGGACAGGCCTCAGCACTGACAATCAGCAAGCAAGCCCCAGACTCTGTCACAGAGGACTGTTCCTGGGGTGCAGATGGCATCCAAGCACCGCTAGCCCCATCTCTCTGGGAGGTAGCCCTGTCCCCACCCTCTGGCAGGAGATAGTCACTGGCCTCACAGCCTTCCAGCTCATGCCCTTTCATCAGCCAGTCACACTGTATCTTTCCATCTCTCACTCTAACTCATTTTTCTTGAGACAGCAGAGAGATGCAAGGCTCCAGAGTTTATCTAGAGTCTATGCAGCTACTACACGTCTTAACCGACTAATCAAAGTTCCCTGGCTGAACCAGTGTTTTAGAATAAAAAGAAGTGTTTAGGTTCCTGGATCATGCATACAGAGCTTGATTACTAACCTGAAGTTTGGAGGTTCTAATCTACCCAGCATTGCTATGGAAGAAATGCCTGGCAATATCTTCCTTAAAGATTTCAGCCAAGAAAACTCTATAGAGTAGTTCTACTCTGTAACACATGGGGTTACCAGGAGTCAGAACTGATTTGACAGCAATGGATCTGGTTTGGTTCTTGTAAAAGTGTTGGAAAAACAAAAACCTTCAATGATGATGGGCACTGACTTGCCCTCACGTTTTGTACTTTATCCAAGTTTCAAATACAACTTCTGGGATCCTTTAGGGTGACTAGCCCTTGGAATTTAACAGCTGGCCCTAAGTTCTTCTTCTGCTCTTACAGCCAGTGTGTAAGCCCTTATGGTGATAGAGACAGACAGAGCTGACACTTCTTCTCCAGGCAGGAGGGAGAGTGGCTGGGTACAGCTGCAGAGGCCCTGCTGGCTGGAATGGGACTGGGAATAGCTGTCAGGAGACTAAAAAGCCAGGCAGAGATCTGGGGTACTGGGCTCTGCAACTTTGCTTTTTATCTGAACTGGCAAATATACCACTGGATCTTCGTCTTTTGTAAACTAGAAAGAGGTTTTCAGTTCCATTATATGTCCCCCAACATTCTGAGACAACGTGTAATGTCACAGCCAGACTGGACCCTTAAGTGTCTTTCATGTCCTTCATGTTGGATACCTGAGAAAAGCACTGGGCTCCCTGATCAAGTGGACAGTAAATACCCTTTAGGTCCCGGGGTAACACAAATGTTTTGCACTCACCTTACTAACCCACCAGCCACTCCTTGGAAGGAAGGTTGAGCAATTTACTTCCATAGTGATACCACCTCAGAAACCCAAGGAGGGGTCACTATGAGTTAGAACTGACTCAATGGCAGTGAGTTTGGTTTGATGTTTTTTGTACTAACCCAAAGGTGGGTGGTTCAAACCCTGCAACAGTGCCACAAAAGAAGAGTCACCACGAGGGGGAAGTGACTTTACAACAATGAGTTATACATACCTTTTAGAGTGGAGAGCCTTAGGGTCCATTTTTGCCATACCCTAGGCCCACAGTTTGCTTATTCAGCAAATCATGGATTTCATATAACTGGTTACCACTGAAAGGATTTTGATTCATGGTGACCTCATGTGTGTCAGAGTAGAACAGTGCTCCATATAGTTTTCTTTCTTTTTTTTCTCTTTTATTGTGGTGTAGCACCTAAGGCACTTGACTGCTAATGAAGGCTGACAGTTCAAACCCACCAGCCACTCCTCAGAAGGAAGGTTGGGGCAATCTACTTCCATGGAGATACTGCCTCGGAAACACAAGGAGGGATTGTGATTCATCAGGTCTGACTCGAAGGCATTGAGTTTTTTTTTTTTTTTTTTTTTTTTTTTTTTGATTTTGGTGAAAGTTTACAGGGCAAATTGGTTTTCATACACATTTTTTTTTTTTTTTTTTGTGCCATTGCACAAAATGCCCACAACATAACAGCACTCTTCCCACTTCCTCCTAATGTTTAGCATTTGGCTTCATTTTTCTTTACTGTCCCTTCCTCCTTTCTGAGCTTTATCCCTGGACAAATGTTGTCCCTTTGATCTCATATAGTTGATTGTTCTAAGGAATGGGTACTTCTCTGGTGTTATTGTTCACATTATAGACCTGTCTATTATTTGTCCTCCTAGGAGCTCTGGTGGTGTAGTGCCTAAGGCACTTGACTGCTAACTAGAAGACTGGCAGTTCAAACCCACCAACCACTCCTCAGAAGGAAGGTTGGACAATCTACTTCCATAGTGATATTGCCTCAGAAACCCAAGAAGGGGTCGCTATGAGTCAGATCTGACTCCACGGCAGTGGTTGTGTTGTGTTGCATGGTTTGTCCATAGGGTTTTCAATGGGTGAGTTTTGAAAATAGATCACCAGCCTATCTTCTGAGGTGCCTCTGGGTAGACTTGAACCTCCAATCTTTCAATTAGGAGTCAAGCATGTTTACTCTTTGCACCACCGATGGACATGGATCAGACACTAAATCATATATACTCAGCACCAGGGGCTGAGACAAGAGACAAATAAAACATAAGTATGGAATCCATCTTCATAGGATGCTGGTAGGGCAGCAAGCTAAGGGTGCACATGGGAGGGACGACTAACCCAGCTTGTCAGAGGATGGGAATGCTTTGCAAAGGGGGTAACATCAGACCTTGGCCTTGAAGGGGTAGACAGAAAGCCAGGGGCAAAAGGGTTAGGGACAAGAATAGTGTGTGCAAGGATGGTATTCCAGCCAGGAGGAAGGCTGGAGGAAAGGCACGGAGGTATGAAATCATGGTGCATTCTGGGGATGAGCAATTCAGAATTTCTGGATCCCAGGGTATGAGAGAATCAGGAAATAAAGAGGCTAAAGAGGGAGGTAGGGGCCAGATTACACATTGTCTTGCATGCGTTGGGAGCCTTCATAGAATTCAATACTCTGAGAAATATTTATAATTTGTAATTTACAGCAGTCCCAATTTCTAAAACCTAAACAATTTTAAAACCTAGCAACCTTGCTTTACAAGGAGGAAAGAGGCCCTGAGTGGTGAATTGGTCGCTAAGAGGAATATCTATTTACAATTTAAATTTGATGTTAGGAGCAGTTGGCAATAAGGACTTAAAGCAAGTGGGAAAAAAAAAAAAAAAAGACTTATTTTTTTCTATTTTGTCCTTCCTATTTTATACTAGAGTGAAGTACACCAGGACTGGGGAGAAAAAATGAAATTTCACCCCTCAAAAAACTTGCATCACCTTAAGCAAATATGCATGCACCTTACACAGTACCTGGACTGTGGCTGCTCAAGGTCATTTTCTTTCACATTCACCTGGACTCACCCACTACAGGTGCACTAACCCTCACTCTCAGCTGATGGTAATTTTTGCTCCTGGCTCTTGGATTTGTTATTGTTGTTAGTGGCCTTTGAGTCAGCCCTCAACTCATGGTGACCCCATGCACAGTGGAAGGAAACACTCCTCAGTCCTTTATCACCGCCATGATCAGTTGTGGATCAGACCTTTGTGATCCATAGTGTTTTCACTGGCTACTTTTTGGAAGTAGATAGCTAGGCCTTTCTTCCTAGTCTGTCTTAGTCTGGAACCTCTGCTGAAACCTGTTCAGCATCATAGTAACATCCATATTTCCACTGACAGTTAGAGGGTGGCTGAGCATGAGATGCACTGGCTGCGATTCAGACTCAGGTTTCCTGCATGGAAAGTGAGCACTCTACCACTGAATCACCACTGTACCCCTGCTCATAGATCTAGCCCTGGCTAATGATCAGAGCTGTCCTCCCCATGTCAATCACCTTTTCAGAAAGGGCCCGACCTTCGGCTGGTATGCTCCAGGACCCTGGCTACAGCATACTGAATGGCACTGGTTCTGACATGTCTAATGTCCCTTTTAACAGGCTCATGAGTGACTAGTTGCTAAATATTTTTAATATCACCCCTTCTCCAGACCTAATCAGACCTAATTCATATGGCCTGTAGAACTGAGGAAGGCCCACTCAGGTGACATCAGAACCAACACAATGTGAATTTTTCTTCCTCCAAAAGATTTACCCCAAAGCCCTGCCTGTGAGTCTAGGATTTTCATGCCCATGCTGATGTGAGCTTGTCTGGTATGCCAGGAGTTAATGCCATTCTATCTTTTACCACTACACTGAATTGGCTGCACCAGGGTGACATTTTGGGGAGACAGTCCCTGAAGTGTTTCTCCAGTCTTCTTCATTCAGCTTCCGTCTTTCTAAACTACTAAGGTCAGAACATGCTCTTAGGTAAGCAGAAAAGGAGAGATCTGGGACCTCAGAATGTACCAGAAAGGCCAGTCCTGA
Source organism: Orycteropus afer afer (assembly GCF_000298275.1). NCBI lineage: Eukaryota > Metazoa > Chordata > Mammalia > Tubulidentata > Orycteropodidae > Orycteropus > Orycteropus afer. The sequence goes on from NW_006921606.1 coordinate 20,369,204, forward strand.
GACCTATTTCATAATATTCCCAGATGGGGAAAATAATTCAGAGAGCAGAGCAGTCTAACGTGGTAGTCAAGAGCATGAGCTTGGCCTCCCATAGAACCAAGGTTAAGCATCTGCTTTATCCCTAGCAAGTTACATAACTACCTTGTGCCTCAGTTTCCTTGTCGATAAAACAGAGACAGTAACAGTACCTAGCTTAGGGGGTTTGATGAAGATTCAGTGAACTAGAGCTGTCAAGCAGTTAGCATAGTGCCTGGTACCCAGAGCTCAACATACTGTAGTTCTTAGTGTTGTTGGTAGGTGTGGTAGTTAAGGTTGTGTGTCAACTTGGCTGGGCCTGGTTGAGTGGCTGGGCAGCCAGCTGGTGGTAGTTATTCCCCATGATAAGACTGGCAATCAACTCCAGAGTGGGATCTATCACAAGCAGCTGAGTAGCTGCTTTAGTGATGTGGTCTGCTACCCCTATATAAGCAGCAGCTTTGGGAATGGTCTCTAGCTTATGGCACACTTGAACCCTGCATGTAGCCAAGTCGTTGCTCAGCAGTGCCAATCTTGGGACTTTCAATGGACTTGAATCAATGGCCTGCTGTGTTGTTTGGTAACATTGGGATTGGGCCTTTTTACCTGTTGACCTTGGGTTTATCAGCTTCAGTAGCCAGCAACTGTTTGAATGAAGAAAGCCTCCAGCTTCAGTGGGCCGGTAGCAGGAGGCAGAGCTGAAGCCCAAGGTTGAGGGGCTTTCACCCAGCCCCTAGAGCCTGGCACTTTGAACTCAGACATAAAGCCTCCAAACTGTCAGAGAATAAACTCCTGTTTGTTAAAGCCATCCCATTTATGATATCTTCTGTTAGAGGGGCACAAGGTAACCATTGGGTTATCAGGTGGATGAAATGTGCTGTCTATAAAGCACTTGGAGCAGCTCCTCGATCATAACAAATGCTCAATAAATGCTAAGGCTCACCATCATCTTCATCTCCATCATCATCACAATGACTGTTGTTATTGCTAGTTACTTACCCCCCTTTAACCAGAGCTCTATAGCTCCTTTATGATCAGAGGAACTCACTTTAGGAGGAACTGGGTTATAGGTGAGGAGATCTGCGCAGTCCTGTCCTGTCCTCGGTGAGCCAGCATGTGACCCTAGATAAGTGATCTTACGTCTCGGGCTCAAAGCTCTCTAAAAAAATAAAAAATCTGTTGCCACTGTGTCAATTCCAACTCATAGTGACCCTATACGACAGAGTAGAACTGCTCCATAGGATTTCCAAGTTTGTACATCTTTACAGAAGCAGACTGCCTCATCTTTATCCCATGGAGTGGCTGGTAGGTTCGACTGTGCCACCAGGGCTCCACAGCAAAGATCCCTAGTCAATAAAAAGTGATTGTTTGTGTAAGAGAAGCCCTACGATCCCTACCCATGCTCTAGGGGTCTCTGCCTTCCCCAAAGTCTGTGTGCATATCACTAGTTAGTGATGGATAATCATACAACAACATTTATTGAATGCATTGTATACCTAGGTTTGAGAACTCCATGGTGGGCAGAGAAGCCATGACCTCTATTCTCATGGAAGTTACAGTCAAGACTAAAGCCCAGCAGACAACCAGAAGAGGATTTTAATTTACAATTTGGTCTCCAAAACTTAAGAGAGCTGCCTGAGTTGATCAGAGGTTGTTTTACCAGGAGCCTCACCCCATCCCTGAATTCACTCCCTGGTTGCTGGGCAAGACTGTTTGGGTGGGTGCTTTGCAAGGACCTCATCTTTCTACATTCCCGTCTACCCACAGAGGCATTTCCACAAGCCACTGAGTGAGAAAAAGAACTTTGAAAATCATCACTTAACAAGTAAAGAGATGGGTATCTCTCAGAAAAAGCCTGTTGATGAAAGCCCTTTCTCTTACAAATACATTAGAGGATTCCTCAGGCAGGACAGGATTGCTGAGACCCCATCAAAGTTCTCATTTTGCAGGAAAGAGAATACAGAGCTTCAGGAAAGGGATTCTCAGATTTTGTTCCACCAGACAATACATGTGTAATTCTCTTTCCTCATCCACTCTTCATTCTTAATTCTTGGAAAAATTACCCCAAAGAGAGGTTCCCTCCCCACCTCTTTCTTTTTTTTTCTCTCCCTCTCCCTCTCTTTCTCCTTCCTTCCATATTTCCTTTTTGCCTTCCTTCTCTCTCTAACAGATCACAGGGTCCCACTGTTTACTGCCTCCCAGAATCAGCCATTACTTTCCGGGACACATTGTTTCTCCTGGGACTGACAATGGAAGGGAATTCTCAATCATCTCTAGCACAAGCCAAGATCAAGTTCGGTCAGGGTGCACAGGGCTGGTGCAATAGCACCATGAACTGGAATATGATTTGAAGCCACTGTGCCAGGCACTCATTTGTGCTGAGCCCCAGCTGCTCAAACTTGAGATGGTACAGGAATTAAGTAAGTGAAGGTGTAAACAGAAATAAGGGGTTGTTGGGATTCCCATCCTCTGCCCCAAGTCTTTTCCTTGCCTAGGCATGGTAAATCCCCAGACATGCCTTCATTCCTTGAGATTAAATATGTGTGGGTCAGATTGTGGGTGAGACTAGAATTCTGGTCCAGGGCTGTCACATCTCACTGGAGGTGGGTCTCCGGCCTGGGTCATAACTAGTCAAGCCAGAGGTCAACATGGGGACCAAAACTAAACCAAACCACAGCCATCGAGTTGATTTTGACTCATAGTGGCTCCCACTGGGTTTCCAAGGCTGTAAATCTTTATGGAAGCAGAATGTCTTATTTTTCTTCCATGGAGTGGCTGGTGGGTTTGAACCACTGACCTTTTGGTTAGCAGCCAACTGCTTTAACCACCACACCATTACAGCTCCTTAACATGAGGACAAGGGGTACCAAATTGAAGGAATAAATTACAGAAGATAATACATTTGACTTGTTTGGCTATTTTACCCAGGGTCAGCCCAGGCAGGGACAGGATATAAAGCAGGAACTCCCAAGTAAAACAGGCCCACAGCAGAAATGCCCTGGGGTTTGTGGTGTGTGTGTGTGTGCGTGTGTGTGTGTGTATGTGTGTATACATATATTATTCCTAGCATAGGCTTTGAAGCTTATTCCTAGATACCTTGTTGGAACAACCTGATGTGGGACGTAGAGGTTTAAAGTGCATTTGGCAGGGCAGTGTAGCATTATATGCAAAGTGATTTCCTAATTCCATTTGAAAAATTAAAGTCCTTAGTATATAGAATGTATTCAGTAAAAGTTCATGAACGGATGTACTAGAGGATGCATGAATGAGTGTTGTTTTTATAACAGAACAATGGGCAGTTGTGGATCCTTCCCTATCACATTGGTAAAGGTCAGCAAGTGCCCAGACCAGGGAGAGCCCACATCTGGGAGAAGACAGGAGGCAGCCTAGGGGTTTCCCACTCACTGCCTCTTCCATCATCTCAAGGCTTAACTTGTCCAATTTCTTTTCCTACCCATGTTTTTGAGGCAAACGGGAGAGTAGGGTGTTTTTCCTTCTCCTCATTGGAATTAGTGGCACATCCTCTATTAACTGCATTTGGGAAAGTTTTCAAGCTCTGGGGGAAACCAAGTTCCTGAGGACAGCAAGGAGGCAGCCTCAGAGAGAGGGGTTCTTGAAGAGAGGAGGAGTTCAGAGAAGGAATTCTGGGGTTGCAGAAATGGGCAAGGGCAAGAGAGCAGGAATTGGTGCCTGCCCCAGGTGTGGGTCTTTAGGGCCAAGGTATCCTGGGTCTGGACTGGCATCTACCATTTGAGGGACCTGGCAGTATAAAGGCCCCTCAACTAGTGCTGATAATGAATGGAATAGCAAATGGGACAAAGGAGAGGCTCAAGCTGCACCGGCCTTGCAGAGGGCGCCTCGCTCAGCACTAGCCCCAAGAAGGGAATGGCGCACTCTGATCTCACCTCACTGGCATTGGGTCAGGAGGCTCTTCTCAGGGACTCTCGGAATCCTAGGTGCCTTCCCACCCGCCCACCGCCCTTTGGTGGCTTTGTGGCATCGAAGCAGCGGGGCTGGGCCCAGTGTGGGGGACAGGGAGGCGGCTGGCCGGCTGGATGCAAGCCCCAACCTCCTGTACCCACCACAGGTGTGTCTTGCACCTCAAGTGCGCGCTCCTGGAAGCCCCTGCCAAATGGCAGTTGAGGTCTTGCCTCACCTCTAGCCGCTGGGCGCCGGGATGCCCCCAGAAGATCCCCTTGCAGAGATCTGGAGAAAAGCGAGGGCGAGACCCCGCGTCAGGGGCACAGAAGCCCGCGGGGCAGTTGTACCGACTTCCACGAAATGTCTCAATCCTCGGGTTGCAAGCAGGAGTGTAGAGGCGACAGGGTTGACTGTACATCCAAAGGCAGGCGAGGGCGGGGATCTCAGCCCCGCCCCACGGGCCCCGCCTCTAGTGGTGCCAACCTGCACCCCAACGTTGGGCTCCGGGACCAGTGCGAGGCGCGTGTGCGTTTCTGTGTGTACAGAGGGGACACTCCCCTTTCCGGGAACCCTCGGAGAGCCCCAGTTCTCCACTCCTGCTCCGGGATCTCCTCCCCTGCTCAGAGATCCCCGCGCGCCCCCTGCCCACTTTGCCAAGGCGAGAAAGCGGCCGAGCCGGAGACAAAGAAACTCCTGCCTCCTCCACTCTCGGCCCCTCCGCCCGCCCCTGACACTCCCCGGCGCCCTCCCTGGACCCCGATGACACTGCGCGCGAACCCGCCAGGGAAGGAGCGAGGTGGGCGAGTCCGCTCCCCGTCGCGGTCCAGTTGGGGGCTGCCGTGCCCCTCGCGCGGGGACACCTCACGGGCAGCCGCGCCCCCATCCTCCTCTCCCCAAACCGTCCCGGGCCCCCTGGACCGCAACCCTCGACTCAGACCGTGCTCCACCTCCCCAGTGGAGCGACAGGGGGGCGCGGCGCACACAAAGCGGGGGTGGGGTACCAGAATGGGAGGGGGGAGAGATCCCGCCACCACAGGCAGGGGCCCGGGCGCAGCTATTTACCTGATTTCTTCTTCGATCTCCGAGATGTCTGCGAAGATGAGAAAGACCACGAGCAGCGTGAGCGCTGCCAGCATCCAGCTCCGGAACTGCAGCTGCATGGTGGGGTCGCGCCTGCCGGGACCCACGCGGACCAGCGGGAGGAGCTGGCTGGAGGGCGCAGAGGCGGGCGCCGGAGCCTCCGCGCAGCGCGCGGCGGGGCAG
>NW_006921606.1:20374597-20399295 GCF_000298275.1 Orycteropus afer afer
GACAGCTTTGCTCCGCGCCTCTGCTTGCCTCCTCCCACCCCAGTCAACTCCCGTGTCCAACCACCCGCCTTTGCCGCGCCCGAAGCCCGGGTCTTCCAGCTCCCTAGGGCTCTGGGTTGCGGCCGGAGCCCGCCACTCCTGGGCTAGCGAGACTGGGCTCAGGGCACCACGTGCGTCCGGGTGCCGAGCGGAGCCCAGGGAAGAGCGCGTAGCACCAGGACCACAGTGTCGGCTGGCAAACGCCCTCCCTCTCCCGCTCTTTGTCCAGCGCCCTGGCTTTCTCGCAAAGTTTTCCCGACACAAAGACCGACACCTGGGGACAGCCCCCAGCGAGCGGCAAGGAGGCGGTTTCAGCAAGGCAGATGTTTCAGCAGTTGACGAATTAGGAAGGGAGGTGGGGGAAGGGGAAGAGAGAAGAAATATCCCAGACCCGCCAACTTCAGCGGTGATGCTGATTACTATATGTAGGCGAGGTACTCATCCCTCGAGAAACCTCCCACTCCAGGCAGTAATGTTGGTCTGTATTTATAGGCCCCAAACCTAGGTCCAGAGAGGATCTCTGAGGTACCGGAGATCTCACGGCCGTGGGCTGAACCCTGGCTCCCGCAGGACTGTCTGTTCTACCCACAATGGCAGACTCAGTGGCCACTAAGCCTTGGCCGTGGTGGTGCTGACTGTGGCTGGATTTCGTCTTCCTAGCGCTTGCCCTCTCCGCAAAATCAACAACCCCTGGAGTCCTATCTCAATCAAAAGGCCTCCTAGAAAATACGGTTCCCACAAGGAGTAATGCCCCTCATGCTGAATATTTTATGCTTCCCCAGCCTTAGACAGTTTAACTTGAATTACATTTTGCACCAACCATTAGCCTAGGGTGGGAAGGACCCCATTAAGTATTACTGGAATGATATATATATATATATATATATATATTTTTTTTCTTGCACTATTGTAACAATTCCTGAAATCAGGAAATAGAACTTCCCAGAAAGTATTATCTAGTTTATAAAAGGGGTTTGGGGGCTTGAGTGTGGGAAGAAGAGGCCAGTGGGGGAAGCCATATGAAATGTGCTCAATAGTAGATAGAATGAATGGGAGGGGCCAGTCTGCTGTGCCCTCTGGACCACCTATACAGAGCTAGGATGCAAAGGGGCTTGGGGGACAGGGGAGGTGGCAGCAGCCAAGTCCCTCAAATGAAAGCAGCTACCTGGGTAGGTAAGAAAGCCTTTCTGAAATCCCCATCAAAGGATTACTTGTGCCCAGAGTCCTCCTGTCCCTTGTGTGTAGGGAGGGCCAGGAGGGAGGATTTTAAGCTATGAGCTACTTGGACTTTGTTGACTCTGGGAGACAGGATATGCCCATCCTTGAAGGAGGATTTTCATTACCCTGCCTGGAAAACAGGATAAGGAAGCAGCCTAGAGAAGTGGGAAAAGCAAGGTACTGTTCCTTTGAGGGCAATGAGCAATGTCTTTGTCCCCAAGAAGGGATGTACTCATTCCTACAACAGTATGTCATTGCTGTCCCAGCTTCTTGCAAAGTCCATGTGCCTCCATTCCCTTTACAGTGAGTCCTTGAGAGTACCACTTATTTTTTGTAGGAGTGAGACTTCTAATGCTGAGCACATGGTTGGGCATCACCCTCCCTCAGAGCTGGGGACAGGTGTAAAAAGAGGGTTTCCCTTCAGTGAAGCTGCCCATTTGTTCTCAACTATCTTGGCTCCAAATTTTCTAAGTGTATAGATCTTTCCCTCTTTCTTGATGGATGGTTTAAGAGTTGTGGAGTTGCTTTTGTTTTTATTGGCCTTCGGTTTTTCTGAGATGAATGGTTGAGATGTGTGAATAGGGAGAAATAAGAACAGGGTGCACTTGTTATGGTGCTCAACATTTTAATCACTCATTTATTCACTCAATCATTCAGCAGTATTTACTAAGCACCTACCACCACCTCCACCACCCCCCCCACACACACACATAAGCTAGGAGAGATACACATGTCCGGCCCTCTTGTGGCTCAAGGAGATGGCACAGGACTGGGCAATGCTTCCTTCTGTTATATATCAGGTGGCCATGAGCTGGAGCCAACTGGATGGTAACTAACAGGAGCTGACAATTCAGAAGGAATGTAGACATGAAAACATGGAATTATTACGGAGTGTGAACTACAATCTAGCAACAGTCTCCTGATTAGCTTTTAACTGATTAACAAGATCACTCAAAAGAGCAAGAAGAACCTGGCTGGCCTCTCTCTCCCCCACTCTCTGCTTCTCTCTCAACTATACTCTTATGCAGACAGAATGGAGATACCATTGCCATGATCCCAAATTAACCCCAGATCACATAAACGTCATTGCTGCAAGCACTATTACAAAACAGTATGTTTCCATTTCTTACTAGGTGATCTAAGGAGCTCTGGTGGCATAGTGCCTAAGGCATTTGACTGCTAACCAGAAGGCTGGTGGTTCCAACCCACCAGCCACTACTCGAAAGGAAGGTTGGGCAATCTACTTCTGCAGTGATAACACCTTGGAAATCCAAGGAGGGGTCACTATGAGTTGGATCCAACTCCACAGCAGTGAGTTTAGTTTGGTTAAGGAGCTCTGGTGGTAGAGTGGTTAAGGCATTTGACTGTTAACCAAAAGGTTGGTGTTTCAAACCCACCATCTACTCCATGGGAGAAAGTCAAGGCAGTCTGCTTCCATAAATATTTACAGTCTTGGAAACTCGATGGCAGTGAGTGTTGGTTTGAGTTATTATGTGAGCTATGTTATTTTCTCAAGTTCAGAGTTTTTTTCTCCATTAGAACCACATGAGAAGAGTACCTATGAGTAGACAGGAAACAGTGGCATTTTTTTTTTTTTTTCAGCAATCCAGCCCATATAGAGAAATCCTCATAACCAAACCCAGAGAGCAATGCCACTCAGGTATATCTGCTGTGAAATAGAGCTAGCTGTGTAATGTTAATGCTATCCTTGCAACAACAGTTATTGAGATAGAATTTTACCTGTAGGGTGATGGGGAATCCTCGTGGTAATTGAACAAAGAATGTTGTCAAGAAGCACTTAGGTTTGATCCCATGGGCCAGCTATGTGTCCAGTGATCTGTGGCCATTCACTGCTTCATGCAGCTGTCTCCAAAAAATAGGTTTGTTCCTGAGATCTGTAAAGAGGAATGATGATCGAACTGTCAGCAAATGTCAGGCCTGGTTCTGAAGTTAGGTAAACCAACACTTGAGCACATGCTTGGCTCAGTCACCCTAACTTTTCCTCCTGACCCTCTGTTTAAGCAAATCCCTTATCTTGCCTTGGTCTTTCCAAGAAACTGGAAGGTCCCACCATAATCACTTCTTTGGACTGTCATTGAATGTTCAGATTAAAATGCAAGCATTATATAAAAGAGGAAGAAAATTAAAAGTGATTATGACCCAATAACACTAAAACTCAAATTAATAGACTAGATTAGTTATTCATCAACTAATTAGGCTCTACTACCAGCTGCCATCTAATCATTTCAGCTCATGGTCACCACATGTGTGTCAGAGTACAACTGTGCTCCATAGAGTTTTCAGTGGATGATTTTTTAAAAGTAGATTGCTAAGCTTCTCTTCGAGGCTGTTCTGGGTGGACTTGAACTTCCAGTCTTTCAGTTAGCAATTTAGTGTGTTAACCATTTGCACCACCTAGGGACTCTAGTAACATCACCACAGCAGTCAAGCAGCCCCTCCTTGTCTCCAACACAGGCTTATCCTTTCTGCTGCCAACCTCAAGAGGTGGGAACTCTAACTCAGAGTTCAAATTCATAGAAACCCCCAAACTGCTATATCTATCATTTACCCATCCACCTAAACTACACCCAACTCTCCAGCTATGTAAGGTTTTCACCTGATCTGGTTGGAAGTAATACGGTCCATACTGATAATAAAACTACTATCCAAGGTCCTGACTGGGGAGGAAGGGCGATTCAGGTGATGCGAGGGATGGGGGAAGGAGGGGAGCTGACTGAGTCCACTGATCCTCTTGGCAATGGTTTTCTAAACATACCATCACCTCCATTTTATAGAAGAGGAAACTTAAGCTCAGAGAGCCTAAAATTGCCTAAGATGGCTCAGTCTGCCTTCCCTGGGCCTCACAACTTCTGGATCATGGGGTCTCAAGGTCCCCCTGCCAGCAGTTCAGGCAATTCTAAATGGATTTGTAAATGGGCACTTCTTTGATTCTGACTGTATCAGTTTAGTTCTGATATGTCAGGATTCGGGAACAAATCCATCTTCACTCACTGCACACCCTTCATCATTTTGGAGATAGTAATCATAAATCTCAATTTTTATCTTTCCACACTAAAGACACTAGTCCTTGCAATCATTCCAGCCTTTTTTTTTTTAAACTGAAGAATTAATAATTATCTCTTCCAAAATTCTGACCTAGTACCTAACACCCTTGAACTGTCTCAGAAAGTAATTTAGAATGTTAAGTAACTACAAAGTGGTAACAGCCTTGCTTTTTTTATCTCTGAAAGAGGAGTTGCGACCAGCAGTGTGTGTGTGTGTATGTGTGTGTGTGTGTAGAGACTGTAAAGAGGTAGAATATCATACTCTAAATCAGGGATGGGTTGCCCAATAGGCATGGTAAAGAAAAAATCCAAACTCACTGTCATTGAGTTGATTCCGACTCATAGTGACCCCTTTGGGTTTTTAGGGAGGTAAATCTTTACGGAAGTAGATTGCCCAGTCTTCCTTTCCCAAAGTAGCTGGTAGGTTTGAACCGCCAACCTTCTGGTTAGCAGTCAAATGCCTTAGACACTATGCCATCAATACCCTGGTATGGTAAAGATTCGATGAAATCATGTGAAATTGTTCACTTCAGATGAGTAAGTAAGCACAAGTAAGTTCGTACTTACCTTGCTTACTGGTTACTCCATCCCTGTGAGGGACTGTAAATTTGAAAAGAGGCTTTGATTCTGTGGGAAGGTGCTATGGGGTTGGGAGAGACATAGAGATGCCAGCCATACCTAGAAGCAGAATTTTTGATGTGGTGCAAAAAGGTGAAATTTTTCACAATGGATTAGTAAGTAAGCATAAGTCAGTCCATGCTTACCTTGCTTATTGGGTAATCCAACACTGGTTGGAATAGACTAACAGGGTCTTGTGTTTCTGCACCTCCAGTAACTCGGAGAACCTGCCTCCTCTTTTAAAATTTACACTAAATTTGAATGTTCTCACAAATGCAATGGTTCAGAGCAGTAACAATATGGAAAAGTAAATGAAGTAAAGGGGCACATTTGCATTCCATCTGTAACTTTTGTAAATAGAAAGTTGTATATTAGCCAAAGAAAGGAAAAGTATATATTCAGGGGATTGCTGTAAATGTTTCTTGGAATGTCAGCATGGGATCTGGGCAAGACAAGGAAATGAGCTCCACAATGAATTGAAGGAGGCAGCAGAAGACTGTGTGTGTGTGTGTGGGGGGCGGTGGTTCAATTTTTGATGGGATTTTTACAAACTTTAATCAACAGTGGTTAAAAGTAGCCTTGAACCAAAGTAGTAAAATCAAGTACCAGACAGCAGAGATGAATGGAAATGATTGTCTCTCATGATTCTGACCAGTGCACAATCATCAGTCGGTTCTTAGAATCAGATTCCTTAGCTTGCCCAACTATGTCCAGAGTTCAGCGTGGCTACCATCCTGGTGAAGTATCCAAGGAAGCTGGCCTATTTCCGATCAGTCCTGGCTCTCAGTCCTGTGTCACTTCTCTTACCTCACCATAGAGCATGGACTTCCACATTCAGAGCTGTAAGGGTTGGTAGAAATTATGTGCTGCTGCCCACTCATTCACTTAAAAATATTGCTTCATCATGTGTCATGTGTCTGGAATTATGCTACAGAGCTGGGACGTAGTGATGAACAAGGGAGGCTCAGTTCCTGCCCCGCTAGAGCTTGAAGTCTAGTGGGATTTAACAGATGGGAAAACCTGAGACTGAAACACAAGAGACAGTCCCAGTGCTAGCTTCAGAGCTGAGAACAGATTCTTGCTCTTCTGTGGCTTGGTTTGGTTCAGTGCTATTTCTCCAAGAGCACACATACATTATTTTATTTCCTCTCTCTCTCTCTCTCTCTCTCTCTCTCTCTCTCTCTTTGGTGACATTTCAATGAGATTATAAATTTCCTGAGGGTAAGACCTTTTTTCCTTTTCTGGCCCCACATTGTCTAGCATGGTAGAAACCCAATCAATACCTGTTCTTACCAAAGCCAATTACAAGCCACTACCTTTACTCATCACTAAAGGTAGAGTTGGAAAGAGATGTACAGTAGCTCACTGTGAAGCAATGGATTGCTTTTCTCTCCACTGTCTTGTAATTTCTACCAAATGACTGGGTAAAAACCAAAACGAAACCAAACTACAACAACAAAAATAAAACTTACAGCCATCGAGTAGATTCTGACTCATAGTGACCCGCACTGGGTTTCCGAGATGGCAAATCTTTATGGAAGTAGATTGCCCAGTCTTCTTTCTGCTAGGACCATGCAAATAAAATGCTTGTGGTCCACCCAAAGTGATTAGAAGCTGGCTAAGAATGCAAATGAGGTGCATGGAATCCCTGTGAGGTTGGGACTATGCAGATAAGGTATATGGAACCCTAAAGAGGGGATTCGTCAGTTTTGCAATTCTGTTGGTCTGAAAAGAGCCACTCCCAGAGCAGAAGGGGGGACCTCACCATCACCAAGAAGAGATGGGAGTTGAGCATGTACTTTGGACCGGGGGTCCCTGTGCTGGGAACCTCCTAGACCCAGGAGACAGCTTTAACATCAGAGATGGAGGGAGATGACAAGAATCAGTGTCTTCACAAGCCTGAAACCAGAAGAACTGGATGGTGCATGGCTACTCAGCCACTCGGAGAGATCCTGGATAAAGTGGGAGAAAAAATATGAAACGAAATTAAAAAACACAAAAATGTCCAGAATTACTGGTCTGATAGAGATTGGTGGAACCCCTGAGACTTTTATCCTTTGGGCCTGGAAATGGACTCACTTCCATGGATTAGCTTTCAGCCCAACAGTAGAAAGATCTACAAGCAGAACTTCTACCCCAAGGAGATGCACCCACCTATCCTAGGGAGAGGCATCGTTTAGATCAATCAAACATGAGACATCAGAAGGGCAGAATTTGCATAGAGGGAAAGCTGGATGGATAAGAAGGACACAGGGAAGGGGTAGTCACAGGGAGGAGATGGAAGGAGCTTTTTATGGTTGGGGATTGTAATCAGGGCCATGATACCAAATGTGCATGAATTATTGAGATTAAAACAAATCTGCTTTGTAAATTTGCACCCAAATCACAATAAAAAATTAATCAAACAAACAAAAAAAGAAAGCGGCAGCAGAACCAGGAGACCAACAGGAGATAGCATGATGAGCTTCCCAACCCACAGAATGAGAGAGCTGAGCACTTTTGAGCAGGAGGCTTGCTGGTGGAGTAGGATACCTCTGGGATGCCTTGATGAAGCTAGTGTCGCCAACCCAGTTACAGAGCTGAGAATTTTCTGGCTGAAGCTTACTGACTGAGTGGGGTGCCTCTGGGCATTTACTGGCAGAGCTAAAGTGCATTGTAGCACTTGCCCGAGCCAGGCAGAAGCCCGGCTGGCCCAAGATGCTCAAGAGTTCCGAGGGGCCAAGGGCCAGAGAGGCCTGCCTACAAGCACAGCTGAGAAGAGGCTCTTCTGATTGAAGAACTATATCCTGAGTCATTTCTGATCTTTAAGTGTAACCTGTTACTTCTCTAATAAACCCTATAATTGTGAGAATGATCTGTGAGTTGTGTGTGACTATAGCAACACATTGAATGCAGCAGAGAAGTAGAGTACCGTGGGAGGGATGGTTGGTGTCGGAACTGGCAAAAGGGTTGGAGGGAGGAGGTATGTCTGACCACTACGTCATAGGAATCATCCTAGGGCTTTTGATGCTGATAATGAGTCTCCTACCTCTAGTGAGATTAGACGAGGAGGTCAGATGCCCCTAACACACTATTTTACTCTCACCATGATATAACATTTCCACTATATGCATACAGTAAACACAAATAATCTCAAGCACATAGATAATTGTAGAAAGTAGAAAATAAAATTAGGTAATGATAAGTTTTGAATATTTATTACCTCTGATTTTAATATAATTTGTTTAATTGTAAGTTTGCACACTTTAATTGTTAATAATGACTGCTTAACAACTAGTGTGAACCATCTCCAGCATACCACCAGTGACCAGTAGCAACAGGAAATTGCCACAGTTATCATCAACTTGACAAGCATCTTGGTGAAATATCATTTCTGAAGTAAACTCCAGACGAGAGCATCCCAAAGGCATGACCTTACTCACCAGAATGCTGGCTAACCTGCTAGGATCTTAGTGCAAAATAAAATGATCCTTTGGGAACACTCTTCTACTTCTTTCCTGCCTCAGATGGAATCTATGTCATTGTCAATCCTCCCTTCCCAGTCTCCCCAGTCAAGTTTATGTAGCAAACTGGTGAACACTGTGGACTGATCAAGAGATCATGGTTTTGGCTGCATGAATACATTAGTTTGGATTTGGTTTGACTGCAGATGACAGCAAACCCTAAATTCCACTGGCTTATTTGAGACAAAAGTTTCTCTCTCTCGTATGAAAGGACCCAAGCAGGCAGACAGGGATGGTTTGGCCATGGTGGTCTACAAAGTCCTTAGAGATTCACTTTCTTCCACCTTTCCTCTCCATTAAGGTGGGAGCTCTGATGTCATAGTGTCTAAGTCATTTGACTGCTAACTAGAAGGCTGGCGATTCAAACCCACCAGCCACTCCTCAGAAGGAAGACTGGGCAATCTACTTCTGTAGTGATACCACATTGGGAATCCAAGGAGGGGTCGCTATGAGTCAGATTCAACTCAATAGCAGGGAGTTTGGGTTTTTTTTTTTTTTTTTTTGATGGTGAAGCCCTTTCCTCATGGCCCATCATGCCCAAATTCTAAGCAATAGAATGGAAGAAGAGATGAGGACAAAAAAGAGACAATTCCTGCCTAACAATGCATCTGCTTACACCCTTTTGTTGAAATGTACCTGGTGGTTCAGTAGTAGAATTCTTGCCTTCCATGTAGGAGATATCAAGAACATCACCCTTGATGAAAGTAAAACGTTGTTAAAAAGAGAGGAAAGGAAGAAAAGACCACAACAGATCAGAAGAGACTCTGAAACTTGCCCTTGAATGGAGAGTAGCTAAAGCAAATGGAAGAAATGACAAGATAAAAGAGCTGAACCGAAGATTTCAAAGAGAAGCTTGAGAAGACAAAGTGAATTATTATAATGAAATGTGCAAAGACCTGGAGTTAGAAAACCAAAAGGGAAGAACACACTCACCATTTCTCAAGCTGAAAGAACTGAAGAAAAAATTCAAGCCTTGAGTTGCAATGTTGAAAGATTCTATGGGCAAAATATTGAAAGATGCAGGAAACATCAATAGAAGATGGAAGGAATACAGTCATTGTACCAAAAAGAACTAGCCGATGTTCATCCATTTCAGGAGGTGGCATATGATCAAGAACCAATAGTACTGAAGGAAGAAGTCAAAGCTGCACAAAAGGAATTGGCGAAGAACAAGCCTCCAGGAATTGACGGAATACTCATTGAGATATTTCAACAAATGGATGCCCTGCAGGAGGCACTCACTTGGCTATGCTAGGAGATTTGGAAAACAGCTGCACGGCCAACTGATTGGAAGAGATCACATATTTGTACCCACTTCAAAGAAAGGTGATTTCACAGAATGTGGAAACTATAGGACAATATCATTAATATCACATGCAGGTAAAATCTTGTTGAAGATAGCAGCAGCATACTGACAGGGAACTTCCAGAAATGCAAGCTGGATTCAAAAGAGGATGTGGATCAAAGGATATCACTGCTAATATCAGATGGATCTTGGCTCAAAGCAAAGAATACCAGAAGGATGTTTACTTGTGTTTTATTGACTATACAAAAGCATTTGATTGTGTGGATCATAACAAATTATGGATAACTTTGAGAAGAATGGGAATTCCAGAACACTCAATTGTACTTATGAGGAACCTGTACATAGACCAGGAGGCTGTCATTTGAACAGAACAAGGGGATACTGCATGGTCTAAAATCAGGAAGGGAGTGTGTCAGGGTTGTATCCTTTCACCATACTTATTCAATCTGTATGCTGAGCAAATATTCTGAGAAGCTGGACTATATGAAGAAGAATGTGTCATCAGGATTGGAGGAAGATTCATTACCAACCTGCGATATGCAGACTGAACAACTTTGCTTGCTGAAAGTGCATCTTGAAGCACTTATTGATGAAGATTAGGGACTACAGTCTGCAGTACGGATTAAATCTCAACATAAAGAATACAAAAATCCTCAGAACTGGACCAATAAGCAGCATCACGATAAATGGAGAAAAGATTGAAGTTGTCAAAGATTTCATATTACTTGGTTCCACAATCTACACCAACAGAAGCATCAGTCAAGACCTCAGATGCCATATTGCATTGGGCAAATCTGCTGCAAGAGACCTCCTTAAAGTGATGAAGAACAAAGCTGTCTCTTTCAAGACTAAGGTATGCCTAACACAAGCCATGGTATTTTCAATCACCTCATATGCCTGTGAAAGCTGGACAACAAATAAGGAAGACCAAAGAAGAATTGATGCTTTCGAGTTGTGGTGTTGGCAAAGGATACTGAACGTGCCATACACTGACAGAAGAACAAATAAATCTGTCCTGGAAGAAGTGCAGCCAGAAGGCTCCTTGGAGGGGAGAATGGCCAGACTTCATCTCACCTACTTTGGTCATGTTGTCAGAAGGGACCATTCCCTGGAGAAGGAAGCAAAGAATACCAGAAAGATGTTTACTTGTGTTTTTTTGACTATACAAAAGCATTTAATTGTGTGGATCATTGTTATGATGCAGGGTTGTGGTAGTTAAGCTTGTTTTTCAACTTGGCTGGGTCTGGTTGATTGGCTGGGCAGTTGGATGTAGTTATTCCCCATGGTGAGATTGGCAATCAATTCAGTGGTAGAACCTACTGGGGCAGCTGAGTAGCTGCTTTAGGGATATGGTCTCCTTCCAGCATATAAGAAGCAGCTTTGAGGAAGGTCTCTTGCTTTTTGGCATGCTTGGATCCTGTATGTACCTGAGTCTTCATTCAGCAGCCTGCCATGCTCTGTCAATCTTGGGACTTCTAATGGATTTGAATAAATGGCCTGCTAGGTGGTTTGGTAATATCAGGCTTTTGCCTTTTCACTTGTTGAGAGTGGGTTTGTTAACCTCAGCAGCCAGCAGCTGCCTGAGTAAAGAGATGCTTCTAGCTTCAGTGGGCTGGGAGCAAGAAGCAGAGCTGAAGCCTAAGGTCAAGGGGCTTTCTCCCAGCCCCTAGAACCTGGAACTTTGAACTTGGGCTTCTAGCCTCCAAAATTTTAAGGGAATAAATTCCTGTTTGTTAAAGCCATCCCATTTGTGGTATGTTCCTGTAAGAGAGGTACCAGGTAACCAAAACAAGGGTCAACAAAAAAGGGGAACACCTTTAATGAGATGGATTGACACAGTGGCTGCAATGATGGGTTCAGGTATAGCAAGGATTGTGAGGCTGGCACAGGACAGGGTAGTGTTTTGTTCTGTTGTACATAGGGTCACTATGAGTCGGAGCTGACTTGATGGCACCTAATAAGAACAGCACAACATATGGGAGATGTGGGTTTGATTCATGTGCAGCCACTACTTGTCTGTCAGTGGAGGCTGATGTGTTGCTATGATGCTAAACAGGTTTCAACAGAGTTTCCAGGCTAAGACAGATTAGAAAGAAAGGCCTGGACCACAATGGTCTTATCTGCCACTGCAACTGATCATGGTGATGGTATAAGACCAGGCATTTTCATTCCGTTGTGCAGGGGGAAGCTATAGGTTGTGGGCTGACTTGATGGCAGCTAACAACAACCATAGTGAGCTCTGGCTGCATAGTGCCTAAAGGCATTTGACTGCTAATCAGAAGGCTTGCAGTTCAAACCCACCAGCTACTCCTCAGAAGGAAGGCCAGGCCTACTCCATCTGTGGAGATACTGCCTTGGAAACCCAAGGAGGGGTTGCTATGAGTCAGACCTGACTCGATGGCAGTGAGTTTGGTTTTGGGTTTTTGAACAACAACTATAGCTGCAAGGAAAGCAGGAAACAAAGATTTATTCTGGGCTTTTATGTGCTCAACTACCAAAAAAAAAAAAAAAAAAAAAAATTCAACCGCATTGTCACTGAGTCAAATCCTACTCATAGCAATCCTGTAGGATGGAATAGAACTGTCCCACAGGGTTTCCAAGGCTGTAAAGCTTTATGGAAGCAGACTGCCTCATCATTCTCCCATGGGGCAGCTGATGAGTTCAAACTGCCCACCTTTTGGTTAGCAGCCAAATGCCTTAACCACTGCACCACCAGAGTTCCTATGTGCTCAGTTTAGAAGTCCATTATTATGGAAAAATGGAAGGACAGATATGGAGGCCAACTGGTAGACTCTGCTATGATGGGAATGGAAAAGACCATCCTAGATTCTGTCCTGTCCCATCTCAAGCATTGCATGAAAGTCTTCATGAATCTTGCCTTAAGATAATTGTGTGAAGCAAGGACTTGCTATAAGTCACCAATCAGAAAATAACCAGATTTGTGGATAATAGAGCTATTGCCTTAGTTGAGTTTCATACTGTTGCATCTTCTAATTTGTTATTATCCTTCTTTGCATTTACTGGGATCGTCGTAGGGAGGCAGTGACATGGTTGAGAGCAGCACTTCTCAAACTATTGGTGGTGAAGGACCAGAGTTTTGCCACTTGTTTTTTATAATTTCCAATTGAGTTTTACCAATACGTGGTTCTACTGCATTCCTAGAATTCTATTCACACATACTCATTGTGCCACTCACGGTTCCACACATACATGTCGTGACAATGTGAAATTGCTACCAATGTTTCTAAATTTTTGTCTTCAGTGAATGTACTGATCTCAACAGGGACCAGTGGCATAGGGTTCACAGACCAGCATTGGTCCATGGACCACACTTTATATAGTTTCAGTTTAGAGCTGACTTTGAAATCACACAGGTTTACCTCTTGCTGTTTGTGTGATCTTGATTGCTCTAAGTTTCACCTCCCTTGGAATTAAATGGCAATGATAGTAATACTTAACTAATAGGGTTTTATAAGCATGAAGTAAGATAATGTATCTATAAATACTTAAAATGCTAGCATGAAGTAAGTGTTCATTAAATTGGGACCTTTAATTAGTATTTATATAAAAATAGGAAGGAGACAATATATCATATTTAGATTGCATATGTATGGTATATACATATATATGTCATATATATGTATATATCATACATGTAATATATGTATATACCATACATGTGTGTGTGTGTGTGTGTATATATATATATATATATATATATATATATATCCCCTACCCACTGCCATCTAATGAATTCTAACTCATAGTGAACCTATAGGACAAAATATTGCCCAGAGGGTTTCTAAGGCTGTATATAAATCTTTAGGGAAGCAGACTGCCTCATCCTTCTCCCACAGAGGAGCTGGTGGGTTCAAATCACTGACTTTTTAGTTACCAGCTTAATCCTTTCACTACTATGCTACAAGAGCTCTCTCTCTTTCCCTTCCTCCCTCCCCCCCCCTTCCCCTCTCTCTCTGTCCATAAAAATAACAGTTGTTATGTCTGAATGGTGAAATGTGGGTTGATCTTTATTTTTCTTCATACTTTTCTGTTTTATAAATTTTCTACAGTGATAAATTACTCTGTAATCAAGAAAAATCATTAAAATTTTTATGCCTATTTTCTCTGCACAGTTTTTTTTTCCCCAGAGTTTAATATTCTTTCTCCATAACCCAATATAAACACACATATTTAGTAAAATTGGCTTTGGAAACAATTTCAAGACTCTCTTTGATGTTTTGTAAGCACCTCCCTAATATTCATCTTGCAATTTCCAATGAAGGAAGCACAGTCTACAAAACTTTCCCTGCTGACTTTAGAAGCACTGGAGATGCTTCAGGTCTTCCCTGTCACAGACTTCTGAGCTGATGCCTTCTGGTTATGACCTAAACTGGCCTCCTTTGTCGATTGCTCTGAAGACAGCCAAGACTCAGCTTCCAGAGCAGGGGGGTGAGTCAGAAAGATACAGGTAGGGAGAAGGAATGGTGGCTTCAAACTCTGCCGCTGGCAATTTTGTGCAGGCAACAATACCAATAGAAGATGGTATCCAAAGGCTTAAGGAAACTGCAATGTTAGAGTGGATATATCATGTCAGGCCAACTGACACACACACACGCACACACACACACAGAAAGAGAGAGAGAGAGAGAGAGAGATTTCAGGGAAATTGTGGGGGTTGGCAAGTCCCAAATCCATGGGTCAAGTGGTAGGCTGAAGAGTTCTGCAGGTAGTGTCCAGAGATACCCCTTACACCACAACTGTAAGGAATAAATTTGTGAAGGAAACTCCAGCATCCTTGAAGAGTATTGTGATTTCTCTTCTATGTAGATCAGATTTTACAGTGAGAACTGCCCTCACTGAACTGAGAAGCTTAATTACAATGGGAGTGATTGGACCCCAGGGTAGCAGTGGCCGAGTGGTGGCACTTAATCGTCAAAAGACAGGGAAGCATGATTACCATAATGGTTAGCAGACAAGCAGGAATCAGAATAGTTTGACTCATATGTATTTATGGTGTTGGCTACTTTCATAGGCGTGAAATAGATGGGAAACCTAGTAAATATTTACCTGATCTAAAGAAAGAAGAATTCTAGGTCAAGTGAAAGGCAGTCTTACTTGAATGGTTGAAAGAGAGACTCATCAATTCTCAGACTTGTGTCATTTTACAAACCAACAATCCCGGCAAAGAAGGGCAGGCCATGTTCCCTTGAGGAAGGATACCATTCCCTGTACCAAATGTTGTAGTGTGAGATCGCTAGAAGAGCAAACACACACACACACACACACACACACACACAACACACACAGAGAAATTAACTTCAAGGAAATTGTGCGGGTTGTCAAGTCCCAAATCCATGGGTCAAGTGGTAGGCTGAAGAGTTCCACAGCTTATGTGTTAAGAACTGAAGGTCAGGTGATGAAGAGAGGTACAGGAGAAAGAGAAAGAGAATGTTCCTTGCTGGAACATTCATTTATATATACTGGAGGCAGGTCACACCTCACAGGAACTTCCTCTTTCAACTGATTGGCTGATTCCCTCAGATCACATCATGGAGGTAATCACATTATGTTACATTATGGAAGAGCAATCAATCTAACATCTGCCAAACCACCAAGAATCATAGCAGAGCCATGCTGACATATAACATTAACCATCACACTGAGGATATATCACTGCCGCAGAGTCACATCTGACTCATAACGACTCCTCCTTGGGTTTCAGAGGCAGTATCACTACGGAAGTCGATTGTCCAACCTTCCTTCTGAGGAGTGGCTGGTGGTTTGAACCCCCAGCCTTCTGGTTAGCAGTCAAATGCCTTAGGCACTATGCTACCAGAGTTCAAGGATCATAATCAAGAGATCCTTTCTTTTCAGATCTTTACAAACAAGGCCTTTAAGTCATCCAGTGCCACATAGCTCCCTTTGAGAATAATCATCCTCACCTTGGATGTAGCTCTGAGACTGCTACATATTTTAGAATAACCTCTTTTTGCTTGGAGGAAATTTCTTAATAAGAAATAAAAAGTAATAATGTCAGTTTCCCTAAAGAGCTTTTTTTCTTTTTTTTTTTCTAAATTGTGGTAAATATGTAATAAAACATTTTTTTTTTTTGCATGTAGAGTTCAGTGACATTAATTATGTTCCTCATGTTCAACCTTCACCCTTATCCATTCCTGAATTTTTCTATCACCCTTAACAGAAGCTCAGTGTCCCCTAAGCAATGAGTCCTTCTTTCCCCCTCCCTCCCACCTGCCCTAATAAACTTTGGTCTCTGTAAACTTGCCTATCCTAGATGAATCATGTAAGTGGGATCGTACAATATTTGTCCTTTTGTGACTGACTTATTTCATTCAGCATAATGTTTTCAAGGTTCATCATGTAAGCATGCATCCTGAAAAGCTTTGTAGAGATTTAAAAAATCCAAATTGTCTCAAACTCTCCCCAACTCTGAGAGGGCATTATTACTACTTAGAACTTATGATAGCTAACATTTCTTTGAAAAGACTATATTTATGACCTAGTAAAGGAGCTCTGGTGACACAGTGTCTAAGATGTTTGACTGCTAACCAGAAGGCTGGCAGTTCAAACTTACCAGCCACTCCATGGAAGGAAGACCCTGCAATCTACTTCCGTAAAGATTTATTGCCTGGGAAACCCAGTGACATGGGGGTCATTGTGAGTCAGAATCACCTTGATGGCATTGGATTTAGTGTTGTATGTTATGTTATTTGTGTTTCAAACACTATTTATGGTACATTGGAATCACACGTATAAGCAAATAAAGTACATGTTTACTAACAGGGATGTAATTTCGACAATTTTCAATGATCGTAGTGATTTGTAGTCTGGATCTGCCTGTATGTTGCCATGCCATTAGTAATAGCTATGGTTTGTTTGCTCCCAAATCCTTGGTCGGTAACAGAGCTCCCAGTTATAACCTTTTTCCAATGGAGAAAATACAGTACATTTTGCATGTTTCTGGAAATATGGCAATTGTGCACAGGGTCACTCTTTTGGTCTGAAGGCAGTTTAGTAAATTTCCTGAGTGGCCCTGGGAGAAGCCATGACCTCAAGCTATCTGCCATCACTGGGAGGTAGATTGGGCACATAAGATTATCCCCTGTGAGCGTTTCAGTTACTCAGGTCAGTCAAGAAAATGCTACGTGACTTTCCCAATATAGCAGAGCTTGGGTCTAAGAGGGTTTAAGAAGGCCAGTTTGATATTTTTGTTTTCTTCCAAAGGGAAAATGCTTAGAGTCTCAGAGATAGAAAGTCTCCAGAGAGGGTTATTCTGTCTCTCTATAGCCCCTGAGAGATCTCTATATCCCCACGCTACCATCTGTCTGGTAGTTTATCATATCCTGGTAGCTTACGTGTTGCTATGATTCTGGAAGCCATGCCACCAGTATTTCAAATACCAGCAGAGTCATCCATGGTGGATAGGTTTTGACAAAGCTTCCAAATTAAGACAGATTAAAAAGAAAGCCCTGACATCTTCTCCTGAAAATCAGCCCATGAAAATCCTATGAATCACAATAGAATATTGCCTGATACAGTGTTGGAAGATGCACCCTCTAAGTTGAAAGGCACTCAAAACAGACAGTGGTTGCAGCAGTTGACTTAAGTATACCGATGATTGTGAAGATGGCACAGGATCGGGCAACGTTTTGTTCTATTGTACATGGAATCACCATGAGTTGGAGGCAACTTGACGCCAACAATAGCAGTGTTACTATAAGATCATCAGCCAAACTCTCTGCATCTCATAGGAGGGGTCCACTGGCTAAAGTCTAGCTCTTCTTGTGGATTGTTTTTTTGGTTATATGGGGAAATACCAGAAAGGAGAGAGAACCAGTGACAGATGAAGAAGGCAGAAGACTTTGTTTACCAATGTCCTTCCTTTTCTTTTTTTGTCAATGTAAATAATGCCTATATGGACCATTTGTGAAAAAGTGTGGTTCCATTTACTTATACTTTTTGAGGCCTAAGGGATTTTACCTGGCATTTTATGAAAACCAAAAACAAACCCACTACTGTCGAATCGATTCCGACTCATAGCAACCCCCTATTGGGTTTCCAAGGCTGTCACACTTTACAGAAACAGACTGCTACATCTTTCTCTTACAGAGCGGCTAGTGGCTTTGAGCCTCCAACCTTCTGGCTAGCAGCCCAATGCCTTACCCAAAGCATCATTGGAGCTCTTTGTAAGAGCTTATAAAATTTTTAAGGAGCCCTGGTAGAGCAGTGGTTAAGCACTCAGCTGCCAACCAAAAGGTAAGCTGTTTGAAGCCACCAATCACTCTGTGGAAGAAAGATGCGGCAATTTGCTTCAGTAAATATTTACAGCCTTGGAAACCCTCTTGGGCAGTTCTACTCTATCCTATAGGGTCTGTATGAGTCAGAATCAATTGGACCACAGTGAGTTTGGTTTTTTCAGTTTCCCAAACTTTCAACATTGTCATTCTCCTTTTCTACCTGAATCGCTTGGGTGTTTTATAAAGCTGTATTTTATGTAGCGCAGCTCACTTCAAAAAGTGAGATTCTCCTGTGGTTTCAAGGCCTACCAAAGGGAAACATTCTATCTCCCGCCTTACCTTCTGTTTGCCAGCTTCTGAGAGGGACAGGCTCCCTCCTGCAGGATTCGAGTGGGTGGCTTGGACCGCAGCTGGCCTCTGGCAGAGGTGTGCCAACAAAGGGAGAAAACAAAAGCAAAGCTGCATTCATTTCAAGCTCCATTAGGGGCATGCGTTGGGTGAGGAAATCAATGGGAAAGATGAAGCTGGCAGGAAAAGAACTTTTTTCTGTTTCTAGAATGGGATTGACCACAAATAATGATGGGCTGGAAATCACTAAGCAGCCCTCATTTTAAAAATAGAGAGATTAAAAAATCACATCCAACAAACACTTTTGTTATCATTTCCAAAGCATAGTTAAAGAAGACAGCTACCTCTCTAGCCTTTTTTCTTCACGTGGCAAAATACCAACCCAGATGGAGACCCAGTATTACAGCTAGCCTTTGTGAGAGTGAAGTGCTTTGTAAGAAGGAGGAATTATCGTTCCCAGGTCGCTATGGCCATTTGAAAGGATAAACTCTTAAGCATCAATAATATTGATGATTCATCATAATTTGCTAGATAATAGAAAAGCATTTTACAGTTTTGCTTTCAGAAGTCAGTAAAGTGAGGGCTTCCTTAGGGAGTCGTTAACCACTCAAAAGTCATTCCAGTCTACTGAAAAATAAAATGTAAAAGGTATTTTGTAGAGAAGATATAGATAGGAGTATAGTTTTGATGTTTGTAAATACTCTCTGCAGAACCGATCTTTACTCTGTTTTCATACAGCTTTTGAATTTATGAGTCGTTACACAAAAATGAGGAGCCCTGATGGTGCAGTGGTTACAGCATTTGGCTAACTGACAGGTCAGTGGTTGGAACACACCTACCGGCTCCACAGGAGAAAGACGTGGCGGGGAGAAAGACGTGGCGGTCGGTTTCAGTAAAGATATACAGCCTTGGAAATCCTATGGGGGCAGTTCTACTCTGTGCTATAGGGTCGTTATGACTCGGAATAGATTTTTGAGTTCCCACAAAAGTATGATTTTTTTTTTTTCCTACTAGTCACTTGATTTATTTTATGGCGTTAATTCTGGCTGTTCTGATTTTCACTCATTTGAAAAGACTTTTCCCTGCTATTGCTGCTGTCCTGTAATATCTTAGGGAAGCCACCAGGTGGCACTGTGCTAGATAAGGCGTCCTGAAATGAAGTGAAATAGCTGGGCTAAGTCAGTGCCAGGCTGAGATGGGGAAGGAACAAAAGAGAAAGCAAGAAAATGAGAATGGGAAGAGGACAAAACCGCCTAGAGGGAAAAGACCTTGCATTTTGCCTATTGATTTGTGTTAGACTCGCAGAAACCAGTTTCAATCACCGTGTAACTAGAATTGAGATGGAAAGCGGACATAGTGTCTCTGGAAATCCGTTTTCAAGACCAAAACAAATTCCTCAGGGAAGGGAGATGGACGCTGAACACCGAACATGGGTAGGAAAATGCAGGATATCTCTGCAGAGGGGTTCTTTCCTTAATGCTTCTCTGGCCTTGATGAGGAAATTCAATTTACACAGCCCTTCAAATAATAAACAGTGAAAAACCCTGAATAGATTGACCCCTTGGACTGTTGCTGTTGTTGTTATGTGCTGTGGAGTCGGACCCGACTCATAGTGACCCCTCCTTGGGTTTCCGAGGTGATATCACTACCGAAGTACATTGCCCAACCTTCCTTCCCAGGAGTGGCTGGTGGTTTGAACTGCCAGTCTTCTGGTTAGCAGTCAAGTGCCTTAGGCACTACTCTACCAGAGCTTTGTCCCTAATTTGGGCATAACCAAAGAAGATTTGCATTTCTGTTCAAGTTTACAAGTTTAAAGAATATCAAGTATCTCCACTTTCCTCAGTTATTCTTACATATAATTAGACCAAAATCAGAGTCATTCTCTTAATAGCTTTTCCCTTCTCAAGAAAGAAAAAAAAAAAAAAAAATTCACTGTGGTCCAGTCTGATCTGATCCAACTCATAATGTCCCCTTCTTGGGTTTCAGAGGTGGTATCACTACAGAAGTAGATCGCCCAACCTTCCATCCCAGTAGTAGCTGGTGGGTTTGAACTGCCATCCTTCTGGTTAGCAGTCAAATACCTTAGGCACTATGCCACCAAAAGAAGGTGTATTAAAACAGCAAATCTACTTCCTTGAGGGAAGGAGGAGGGTAGTATCAACACAGCATTTGTATCCTCACAGCTCATGTACCAACAAACATGTCTTTATTAAATTGCTTCCCTTTATGTGCCCAGCAGGTCTCTGGGTGGTGCAAATGTTTTGCACTTGGCTACTAATCAAAAAGGAGCTCTGGAAGCATAGTGCCTAAGGCACTTGACTGCTAACCAGAAGCCTGGTGGTTCAAACCCACCAGCCACTCCTCGGAAGGAAGATGGGGCAATCTACTTCCATAGTGATGCTGCCTCAGAAACCCAAGGAGGGATTGCTATGAGTCGGGGCCAACACATATGACAGGCATATGAGTTGAACATTTACATCAAGCAGATACACTCCTTGGAGAGAACAATCATGGGAGAAAGAAAGGCTGCTTATGCACAGGGAGACAGCTCAGGGGGCAGGAGTGCATGGAGGTATGGACACAGGGAAGAGGTAACTATGGGGAAGAAGTGGGAAGGGAGCTGTTGCCTTGTGGTAAATTGTAGTCAATGTCATGAGACAAAGTATATGTGAACTGCTGTATGGAAAGTGAATATGCTCTGTAAACTTTCACCCACATTACAATTTTAAAAAATTAAAAATTAGGAAAAAGGAAAAGAAAGAAAACACTATGGAGTACGGTTCTGCTCTAAAACACACGGGGCTGCCCTGAGTCAGAATCAACTTGACAGCAATGGGTATGGGCCCAGCTCTGGTCAACAGTCTGGTAGTTCAGAAATTGAAGCGGTAGCTCTTTCCCCAGAGACTTCGCAAAAGATCTCAGATTCAATTACGGGTTGATGTTTGTCACGTGTTACACAGATATAGCTGCACCCAACCCCTCATTAACTGAATGGATTCCTATAGTCATTTCTCCAGGGATGTGGAGTTGAAGCTACTGAGATTCACGGGAAGTGTGGGTGTATTTATAAATGCATCTCTTGTTACTCCCAGGTTCTGAAAAGGAGAGCTCTCTGCTCCTGTAGCAGGTGAGAAAGTGAACACTATTCTAGGAAACTGTCATCATTTTTTCGTTTTTTAATGCTTTTTATGACACCTAGTTTTGCTTCCCAAGAAGATAGTGCTTATTAATTTTCAAAGCACTTTGTCCATCTTGGAATTCTTGCTGGCCCATTTGTCTGGCTTTTTCGGTGGTAAAGTCTTACTGCTTTCCGGTCACCTGTATGAGGCAGGCTTTTCTTAGACAATGCTTTTCTTTGTATTTAGAGGCAATATATCTAATTTTTGACCCACTGTCTCTCAAGTATAAATCATGGATCATAAACTGGTAGTTCAGGTTTAATGCCAGCCACAGAAATATTTTGTCAGGCCAGCAAAGTGTTTAAAATTTTTTTTTAATCTGAAGGCTGTTAGTAGGACACAGACTCTCCAGCTCTTAACAGGGTCCACCACTCCCTGTTGTTTTACATCTAATATGATTCACATACTTATGATCTCTGCCTGGGTCTACAGGCATCTATGAAATAGATCAACAGGAAATACACATTGTTATTAGGAAAAAGAACCTGAAGTGTGTAGACTTCATTGAGGATGGGCCACTACCTTTTTATATAATAGATTTAAAATAAATAGGGTTGAATCCCATATACAGAGGAGGGTAAAGTGGAACAACTTTTATGGAGGGCACTTTGGTGATACAATGGAAACTCTGTTATCCTCCCTGGAGGACTAATAGTTGGTTGAACTGATAGTGAGAAGAGAAATGTGCTGACCTACCAGAAAGAAGGCTGTTCCCCCAAAACATTCACAGCCCTGGGATCAACCCTATGACTTACAGAGAGGAAAGGAGGGTTCTTGTTAATCTAACAAGTCCCATAAATGGATATGGATTAAAAATATCTCCTAACGTAACAGATGTCTTTAAAAAGAACATGTCCTTCCACTCAACAATTCCACTTGTCTCTAGGAACGCTTTTATAAGGAAATATCTAAATGAACATGGAGTTGTTTATTGAAATTAAAAATTAAAAATTGTCTATCAATAGTATATCAATAAATCATGTGGCAGTGACTCAGTGGAGTACTATGCAGGCATTAACAATTACATACGGATTTATGATATATACATTTATGGATATAGAAGTCTCTTTCTATAGGAAATAATAAGTAAACTTATTTTAGTAAGTTGAAGAAGATCATAAAGCAGCATGATCCCCCTTTTGCAAATGTATACATGTACATATTTGCATGGCATGGTTGGCAGCCTCTAAGATGGCCTTTGATGATATCTGTCCAGCATTGCAGCGTCATGTAATCCCTACTTAAATTCCCCTTCCCTTTGAGCAAATTGCTTCTAACCAATAAAATATAATAACAATGAAGGAATGTCAACTCCATCATTAGGGTACAAGGTATTGTGACTCCCTTCTTGCTATCAGTTGCTCTCTGTTGCTTTCTTGACTTGCATGCTTTGATGAAAGATCTGCCATGTTGGAAAGGCCCATATGGTAACCTCCAGCAACAGCCACTGGAGAAGTGAAGCTTTCAGTCCAACAGTCTGTGAAGAACTCAATCCTAACAACCACTACACAAATGAGCTTGGACATGGATCCTGCCCCAGTCGAGCCTACGGATCAGACCTGGTCAGCATCTTGATTATAGTGTGTGAGAGATTCAGAATCAGAGGATCCAGCTAAGCCATGCCCAGAGTCCTGACTCAAAGACAATGAGATAATAGGGTGTGCAGTTTCAAGCTTGTAAGTTTGTGGCAATTGTTAGCAGCAATAGATAACTATAGTCTAAAATACTAGAAGTCAGTGTGTTTGGATGGCTTAGATGTAGCATTCTTAAAATGTTTGGGGATGATAGATCACTTACTGGCACCTTTTTTTTTTTTTTTTAAATATTGTATTCTAATGAAAAACTTTGAGATTTTTGACACTGCCATTGAATAAAGAGAAGGATGACTTAACAGTTTACAGCTTCTTTGGCTGATTTCATGTACTTATGACAGAGCGATAATGTCTCTGAGACACTCCCTATATCTATGGTGGAGCTGTGATTTGGGGTGACACTAATTCACATGTTTTTCATTCTATTTGCTGCATTTTGGGTTCTTTGGAAGCAGACACAAAGACAAAGTTTGGAGTACAAGATGTTTTTTAGGAATCAGTACTCATGAAAGGGAGGGGGAAGAAGCAGGATTGGGTAGAAGGAGAAGTTGAATTACAACAGAGGCCTGATAAAGCCTTTTCCAACCTGAGGAAAGAGGTGCTCTGGACCAAACAATATCCCTCAGATGTGTTTTGTGGGAGCCTGAATGGCCAAGCCTCTATAGCCCTGCTTTATGCACCTACTAGACAGAAAACGATAAGGTTTAATACTCTCCAAAACCAAACTCACTGCCGCGAGTTGGTCCGGACACATAGCGATCTCTCTTTGGGTTTCTGAGGTGGTATCTCTATGGAAGTAGATTGCCCAATCTTCCTTTCGAGGAGTGGCTGGTGGATTTGAACCACTAGCCTTCTGGTTAGCAGTCAAATGCCTTAGGCAGAAGAGGAAGTTATTATCATGAAATGTCTTTGCAGGTCTCTATCATTAATATCTTCCAAGGCTGTCTGTTGTTCAAATATCCCTACAGTGCCCTTTGCTTAGAAGATGTATTGAAATGCCTGAGTTATGAAGAACTATCTCTGAATAAGGACATAGTTTCAGGGGTGTCTACTTGCCCTTCCCTACTATGATAGTTCTCACCTCAACATGGGGGTTGTTATAACTACCAAGTATATCAATCCCAAATGTACATTTGGGCACCCAGAAGTAAGCACTATTTGGGTCCATAGATGCAGGGAATCCACTGTAAGCCAGAACTCTACTTATTACCTGAATCCCATGTGATCCTATTCTAAACAAAGCCATGGGAGAGGGGAGTGGTGAGATTTCAGTGTATAGATAGCAGTCAGCCCCAGACTTACAGGTGAGAAGAGACAATGCAGGGTCGCCAGAGTAGCAGGCCAGAAGAGCAGGGAAGGGGATAAAAGCCTTGAACCCAGACAGAAGAGCAGTCAGCCCCTGGCTTACAGGTGAGGAGAAGCAGGCCAGAAGAGCAGGAGAAAGGGGATTAAAAGACAGGAAGCCAGATAGAGGAACAGTCAGCCAGGTGGGGGTGATACGAGAGGTCTCCAACAGCAGGACAAATTTGTCTGTCGGTTTGTCCTACTGTGGTGACATATAGACGTGAGTTTTGA
>NW_006921606.1:20402185-20407220 GCF_000298275.1 Orycteropus afer afer
AGAATGGCCAGACTTCGTCTCACCTATTTTGGTCATGTTGTAAGAAGGGACCATTCCCTGGAGAAGGATGTCATGCCTGGTAGGGTGGAGGGTCGACAAAAGAGGGGGAGGCCTTCGCCGAGATGGATTGATACGGTGGCTGCAATGATGGGCTCAAGTATAGCAGGGATTGTGGGACTGGCGCGGGATCGGGCAGTGTTTTGTTCTGCTGTGCATGGGGTCGCTATGAGTCTGAAATGACTCGATGGCACTTAACAACAACAACAACAACAGATAGCAGTGTTAACTCAAACTCGCTGTCCAACAATCCTCCAAAAGTTTGCTTCTTCCCTTTCTGCCAGTGGACAGTTACCTGAGCAAATGACTATAGGTCCTCTTGAGGCAGGACTGTGGGGTCCTTACTGTGCATTCTTTCCATGGTTTTATAAAACACTAATTCACATGTTTTTCATTTTATAAAACCATGGCAATAATACCTCTTTAGTCAATGAGTTCTGAGCCTGGGAACTAGCTTACATCCAGAATAGAGGCAAGGAATTGAGCCGTTTTACCAGGCTGACAACCCTCAGCCTCCTGATCATCCAGCTTTATTTCTCCTGAGAATACAAGATCAGCAGTACCCTAGTTGGCAGTCCATCTATTTTACCCTCGTTGTTGTTATGTCCCATGGAGTCGGACCCAACTCATAGTGACCTCCTTGGGTTTCTGAAGTGGTATGACTACGGAAGTAGATTGCCCATCCTTCCTTCCTAGGAGTGGCTGGTAGGTTTGAACCACCAGCCTTCTGGTTAGCAGTCAAGTGCCTTAGGCAGTACGCTGCCAGATCTCCTAGTGACACCATATTCTATTAACTGTCTCCATAACTTTCTTTTATAATTTTCTGAGGGTCAGGCCTCCTTGGCTGTTACTCCTACCCTGTCTGTCATGATGGTAATTGTATCCACTCAGCTTCTAGTGGTTGCTCACTGCCACCAGCCTTTATTGTTTGGGGGCTTATCACTCACATCTGTCTCAGGGAGCCTGGTTCAGTAACATCCTCTCTGGCTGTCACCCCTGGCTTAGAGAAGAGAGCCACCACTGAACTTTGTAGTGATGCTGATGCCCCCTACTTAGTGCATTCCACATGGCCTGAGAACATGGTATATTCTTTGAGTCTTTCTTGGAACATAGACATCTACTGAGTCTTCTGGCCTTATGTAGTATATCTCTTCTTGCATGCTCACTTCTCTGAGTTTCTTAATTCCTTCCTCTAGTATCTGCCATAGCAATTCTGGCATGCCAACTTCACTTAGCATGAGCTATCACTTCTTCAGTGCTTTTAGGTGCCATCCTAATAATATGTTTGCACCATCTCCTGAGGAGAGAGTTCCCAAACAAATAAATGCTGCCCTATCCAACCTATATTCTCACCTCAAGCACTCATGAATGCTCCCCAGCTTCTGTCATATATGTCAGCTAGGTCTTATAGCTCTTTTGTGGTATTGTCCTTTCTCCTCTTATCAGGCTAACATGTCCTAGTTGTGTATGCTGTAACTGAACCCTATTTAGAGGCCTAATGACTAGGAGGGAGGAAGGGAACATATCCTGAAGGGGGTATATGTAGTCTTGTGAGGAAGAGCCTTTTGCATGTTTTCCTACAATGAGGAGTGCAAAATCTTAGTAGAGAGGGGTAGGCCTTTTCTATAGGCTTAGGGAGTCCAAAGGAGACTGGGGGTTCAACTTTCCAGGAGTATTGGCCCATATAGCCTCATCCCAAATTTCAGGGTCTCATTTTCTTTTTGCCATCAAGGATACTGACCTTGACATACAGAACTCCTTAGTTGTGAGTTTAACCTTTTCTGGAGTTTGTCCACTTCTACTTCAAAGTCTGAACCTACTCCTTAGCTTTTCCTGTCTTCCGCCTGCAGTAGATGAAAGCCTCCATGTAAGCTACCAGAGAAGCGTTCTTTCACACTTGACTTTTAATTGTCAGCTTTTCATTAACTTTTTCTAGGATGTCAATGATGCTTAACAATGGCCATCCAATCCATTATCCTTACAGTTTCTATTTTTATGCACTTCTGTTAAGTCACAGCAGCTAATGCATTCACTGCTGCTGGCATACCATCCTAATGCATCAGTGGTGAGAGTTTAACAACTGGACAGCCTGCCACCTTGTGCCAGGGGCTGTCTGTGCTTCACCTAACACCAGCCGTTGGGTCCTATTGCCAGCCAGGTGGCAAGTGATCCTGCTCCAAAACTTCTGCTTTCTTTGACCATGCCAGTACCAACTGTTGCAGGACAGGTTGTCCAGAAGCAGATGCTGAGATGGGAATTTTTATAGAGGTCAACACCTGTGTGAAGGCCAGGCTGACAGCAGGATCACACAAAGAAAGAGGTCCAGCTGGGATCCAGGCTTGACTAGTAGTTCGACAACAGAAGCTCTGGAGCACATCTGGTTCATCAGTTATCCCTGTTGGAACAAAAATGGCCAGACATCAATGATCACGCGTTGCCTGTGGGCTTCTCTGGGAAAGGCGTTGTTATGGATTGAATAGTTTACCCCCAAATATGTACTGTAAATACTAACACATGTGGTTATAATCACATTTGAAAATGGGTTGTCTTTGTTATGTTAATGAGGCAGTATTAGTGTAGAGTGTCTTATTAATTTTCTTTTTTTAAATTTTGATCTGGGTGAACATTTATAAAGCAAATTGGTTTTCCATTCATACACATTTTGTTTTGTAAC
The DNA here is from genome assembly GCF_000298275.1 of Orycteropus afer afer. Lineage (NCBI taxonomy): Eukaryota > Metazoa > Chordata > Mammalia > Tubulidentata > Orycteropodidae > Orycteropus > Orycteropus afer. The sequence goes on from NW_006921606.1 coordinate 20,404,917, forward strand.
ATTCATTGCAAGCTGTAGGGTGTGTCTTGAGTCAATCTTACAAGCTATAAAAGGTGCAGATTAACCAAGCGGGGATGGGGGAAGACAGATGCTTCAAAGAGATCTCCAAGGAACCAGGAACAGAAGGTGAAGAGACAAGGGTCTTCTCTCAGAAGTAACAGAGAGAGAACGTCTTCTAGAGCTTGTGCCCTGAATTTGGATTTCTAGCCTCCTAAACTGAGAAAATAAATTTCTGTTTGTGCAAGCCATCCACTTGTGGTATTTCTGTTATAGCAGCAATATATAACTAAGACAGGCACGTTCTTGGGTGTGTTAACTCCTAGGAACTGGAAAACATGCAGAAGCGAAGGCTGAAGGAGCAGACCATTAGACCTGTCTGCTGACTTGACCCCCAGCAGCTAGTACAACATGTCTTTCCTTGAATGAGCATTTGGGTGTTGAATGTTTGCACTCATCACGTGCAATTCCTCACTTTTTCTGCAATGTTAATATATTATTTTCTGATTAGACTAATAAAGAAGGAAAATAGGTCAAAATTTATTTTCTTTTTCAGGATGAAATTCAAATGAGATCACCCTTTCCTAATTGGATGATTTGCTTCATGAGAACATAAATTTAGTTATAATTTCTTAGGGAGTGTATTAGTTTCGTAGGCCTGCCGTAACAAATTTCCACATATTGGGCAGTTTAAGACAACAGAAATATATTGATTCACATTTCTGTCAATCAATACGTTTCTGTTAACTGTTCTGGATACAGTTCTGGGGTCTGGAAGTCAAAAATCAGAGTGCTGGAAGGCCCACACTCTCTCTGAAGGCTGTAAGGGAAGATACTTCTTTGTCTCTACCAATTTCCATTAAGCACAGGGGTTCCTTAGCTTTTGTTAACCTATCTCTGTGTCCATCATCACATGAGTTCTCTGTGTGTCTCACTCTGTGTCTCTTCTCTTCTCATAAGGATAACATTATAAAGAGATTAGAGCTTGCCTTACTCCAGTATGACCTCACATTAACTTAACTAATTATATCTGCAAAGACCCTATTTCCAGATGAGGTCACATTTATAAGTATAGGGGGATTAGACCTTAAATATATATATTTTGGGGGGAATACAAATCAAACCATAACTGGGTGTAAGGTGGTATATTTTATCAGGATTCCAAACATCTGGTTAGAAATGGATAAATTTAGTCAAACCTATTAATCAGTAGATAATTTTAATATCTTTGTGGAATCCACTGCTGGCTCTCAACCTCTCTTGGATGACTGAATCAAGTATGTCTTGCATTCATGCAGGCTGAATTCAGACCTAATGGCCAATTTAATGGTCTAGGCCCTGGGAGCACATACCAGTTGATGTCCTTAGGGAAAAAAGTGAGTGAAGGTAAATCATGATCCTGGCCCAGTGGTGTTGACTTGCCCATGCTTTGTTCATTTTTGGAGTTAACCTTTTTGGCTGGCTCAGATTTGTGCATCCATTAGAATGGATGCATTTTCACAAGTACTGGTTTATTAACCTGAAGCAGTCAAAGGGAAAGAGTGGTGAGCTTTCTTCTCTCTGTTATATCTTTGGATGTTCTTCTTCTATGGAAGTGCTTATTGAAGGAGACAGAGTTAGTAGAAGGCATTTAGTTTTGAAGATACAAAGAGATACATTTGGTGGTATAATGGTTAAAGCTATTGGCTGCTAACCAAAAGGTTGGCAGGTCAAACCTATCATCTGCTTCAAGGAAGAAAGTTGAGGCAGTCTGCTTCTGTAAAGATTGACAGCCTTAGAAGCCCAATAGGGGCACTATGAGTTGAAATTGACTTGATGGCAGTGAGTTTGTTTCTTTTTTGGTTGCCCTCAGGGTACAAAAAAAAAAACCAAAAAACAAACCAGCTGCCATCTAATCGATTCCAACTCATACAGAGTACAGAGTAGAGCTGTCCCATAGGGTAGCAGTGGGTTTAACCACTGTGTCACCAGAGCTCCTTGGCCTCAGAATAAAGGGTTGATGTTAAAATGCCATCTACTAATATGAGACATTGGCCAAATCATATGAAATTCAGTTTCTCCACCTAAGTAACCAAGATCTTATATTTGAAAATGTCTTATAAGTGTTAAATCATAATGAGAATGTAAGTTAGGGCTGTATTCTTGTCATTGTTGAAAATATAGAAGTAATAGAAAGTTTGGGATTTGATCACATTTGGTTATTTTCAATATGGAAAGTCCACTTGCATTTTCTTGAATGGAAAGTTATTTATTTATTTATTTATTTTATTGTGATTTGGGTGAAGATTTACAGAGCAAATTCACTTT
>NW_006921606.1:20408977-20413847 GCF_000298275.1 Orycteropus afer afer
ATCTCTCTAATAGCTAATGATCGTGAGCATTTCTTCATATGTTTGTTGGCCACTTGAATATCTTCCCTGGTGAAGTGTCTATTCATATCTTCTGCCCATTTTTTAATTGGATTGTTTGTCTTTTTGTTATTGAGGTGTTGGAGTGTTCTATAAATTTTAGAAATAAGTCCCTTGTAAGTTTTTGGTTCTTAAGGGAAGCTCTGAATTGAGAATAATCTTAGAGGCATCCTCCAAAGAGAGGATATCCATACTCAGTTTAGGGCCTATCAAGAAGGAAGGTGGTGTGGTAGATTCAGAGTGGCTGAGGGAGGCCAGGAAGTGAGCAGAGGAATTTGGAACAACTAAGGGAGGTGAACTTGTATGTCAGTTTGTTGTACTGTGGTGGTTGCTAAGATAGACTCAGAAGAAGGAAGATGCCATACACTTCTCAAAGAATTGGCCAGTAAAAACCTTATGAATAGCAGTGAAACACTGATATATTACTGGAAAACTTTATGAATAGCCCTGAAATATTGTCTGATATAGTGCTGGAAAATACCCTTCAGATCAGAAGGCACTCAAAATACCACTATGGAAGAGCTGCCTTCTCAGAGTAGAGCCAACCTTAATGATGTGAATAGAGCAAAGCTTTCAGAACCTCCACTGGCTGATGTGGCATGACTCAAGATGAGAACAAACAGCTGCAAACATCTTTTAAAAATTGGTATGTGGAATATACAAAGTATGAATCTAGGAGAATTGGAAGCTGTCAAAAATGAAATAGAACACATAAAGATTGATATCCTAGGCATTAGAAAGCTGAAATGGACAGGTTTTAACCATTTTGAATCATATGATCTACTATGCTGGGAATGACAAATTGAAGAGGAATGACATGGCATTCATCATCACAAAGAAAGTTTCAAGATCCTGTAGTACAATGTTGTCAGTGATAGGATAATATCCATATGTCTACAAGAAAGACCAGTTAATACTCTTATTATTCAAATTTACACACTAACTACCAAAGCCAAAGATGAGGAAATTGGTGTTTTTTTTACCAACTTCTGCAGTTTGAAATTGACGGAACATGCAATCAAGATGTGTTGATTATCATTGGTGACTGGAATGCAAAAGTTGGAAACAGAGAAGAATCACCGGTTGTTGGAAAATATGATCTTGGTGATAGAAATAATGCTGGAGATCACATGATAGAATTTTGCAAGACCAATGACTTATTCATCATAAATATCCTTTTTCAACAACACAAGCAGTGGTTATACACGTGGATTGTGTGAGATGGAGTGCACAGGAATCAGATTGACTACATCTGTGGCAAGAGATGATGGAGAAGCTCAATCTTTTTAGCCAAAACAAGGCCTGGAGCTGATTGTGGAACAGACTATCAACTGCTCATACACAAGTTCAAGTTGAAGCTGAAGATAATTAAAACAAGTCCACAAGAGCCAAAATAGGACCTTGATTATATCCCTTCTGAATTTGGAGACATCTAAAGAATAGATTTGATGTATTAAACACCAATGACCAAAAAACAGAGGAATGGTGGGATGACATCAAGAACATCATCCCTGAAGAAAGCAAAAGGTCATTAAAAAGACAGGAAAGGAAGAAAAGACCAAAATGGATGTCAAAAGAGACTCTGAAACTTGCCCTTGAATGGAGAGTAGCTAAAGCAAAAGGAAGATAAAAGAGCTAAACAGAAAATTCCAAAAAGCAGTTCAAGAAGACAAAGTGAACTATTACAATGAAATTTGCAAAGACCTGGAGTTAGAAACCCAAAAGGTAAGAACACACTTGGCATTTCACAAGCTGAAAGAACTGAAGAAAAAATTCAAGACTTGAGTTGCAATATTGAAAGATTCTATGGGTAAAATATTGAACTATGCAGTAAACATCAAAAGAAGATGGAAGGAATACACGATTGTGTGGATTATAATAAATTATGGATCACATTGAGAAGAGTGGGAATTCCAGAACAGTTAATCATACTCATGAGGAATCTGTACCTAGACCAGGAAGATATCATTTGAACAGAACAAGGGGATACTGCATGGTTTAAAATCAGGAAGGGAGTGAGTCAGGGTTGTATCCTTTCACTATACTTATTCAATCTGTACGCTGAGCAAATAATCCAAGAAACTGGACTATACAAAGAAGAATGTGGCATCAGGATTGGAGGAAGACTCATTAACAACCTGTGATACACAGACGACACAACTTTGCTTGCTGAAAGTGAGGATGACTTGAAGCACTTACCACAGTCTGCAGTATGGATTACATCTCAATATAAAGAAAACAAAAATCCTCAACTGGACCGTTAAGCAGCATCATGATAAATGGAGAAAAGGTTGAAGTTGTCAAAGATTTTATATTACTTGGTTCTAACATCAACACCCATGGAAGCAGCAGTCAAGACATCAGATGACGTATTGCATTGGGCAAATCTGCTGCAAAAGACCTCTTTCAAGTGCCGAAGAGCTAAGATATCTCTTTGAGGACTAAGGTGTGCTTGACACAAGCCATGGTATTTTTAATTACCTCATATGCATGTGAGAGCTGGACAATGAATAATGAAGACTGAAGAAGAGTTGATGCTTTTGAGTTGTGGTGTTGGTGAAGAATACCGAGAGTACCATGGACTGCCAAAAGAACAAACAAAATCTGTCCTGGAAGAAGTGCAGCCGAAATGCTTCTTGGAAGTGAGAATGTCCAGACTTCATCTCATCTACTTTGGTCATGTTTTCAGAAGGGACCAGTCTCTGGAGAAAGATATCATGCTTATCAAAGTGGAGGGTCAACAAGGTGGATTGACACAGTGACTGCAATGATGGGCTCATGTATAGCAAAGATCGTGAGGCTGGCACAGGACTGGGCTGTGTTTCATTCTGTTGCTATGACAACATAAGGTTGCTATGAGTCAGAGATGACTCAACAGCACCTAACAACAATAACAGCTTGTTGTTATGTACCATCGAGTCAGACCAACTCATAGTGACCCCTCCTTGGGTTTCCGAGGCAGTATCACTGTGGAAGTAGATTGCCCCATCTTCCTTCCGAGGAGTGGCTGGTGGGTTTGAACCGCCAGCTTCTGGTTAGCAGTCAAGTGCCTTAGGAACTATGCTACCAGAGCTCCTACAACAACAGCAGAGGGAAGAATTTCAGGATGAGAAAGGTTTCGTTGTGGTGTTTCCAGAGGAAGCCAAACTTCAAACTTCAATAAATAAAAATGGCCCCTGGTCATCACTAAGGACCTTCTTGAGTTCCATTCCACCCTCAGAGGTATGGGAGGGTAGGTACAACCTATTATCTTTTTCATACAGAGGAAACATGACTGAACATGTCCACTTCTTTCCCAGTCCAGCTCTGTGGGCATATGGAGGTGTCTCTTCCTGGCACAGTCTAGGAGATGCAACTTAGTTCCAAGAAAAGTATGTTACCCAGTCATGGGACAAGCCCCTGGCTGGGGTCAGAGAGCTATTTCTTTTTTTCTAATTCACCCAAGTATGCCACTTGATTTCTCTGAGATTAGTTTTCTCACTTGGAAAATAATAATAATAATAAATCCCACACTGTATATAGCATATTAAGGAGCTCTGGTGCTTAATATGGATAAGGCATTTGTCTGCCATTCAGAATGTCAGTGGTTCAAACGCACTAGCTGCTCTGCAGAAAGAAGATGGGGAGGTCTACTTCCATAAAGATTTACAGCCTCGGAAACCAAATGGGTGTTGCTATGAGTTGAAATTGATTCGATGGCAGAGTTTTGTTTTGGTTTAATATATTCCTTTTATCTACTGGTTTTTACATTACAAAGTAATATATACATGTAGTAAACGTCTTAAACAGAGCAAAAGAGTTTTTGATAAGAAATGTTTTCTTCCCACTTCATAACCTCAAGGCCCCGAGTTCTTCCTTGAAGGCAACTATTTTCTCATATATTCTTTTTTTTTTTAGGAGGGTGGGAAGGAAGGACGGAGCGACCCTACTTTGTGCCAGGGGTTTCATATGTTTTCATTTTATTTTCTAAATTAAAATATAAAAAAAAAAATGCGGTGTTTCCTCCCCTTCCCACTCCTCCCTGGTAACCAAAAAAGAAATTTCCTTCCATATATAAACCTTTCCTTGACTGACTTTTTTTTTAATGCATTTTATTGAAATATAATTTATGTACAATGAAATACACAAAACTAAAGTGACATGGGTCAATGCATTTTTTTTGCAGTGTTCCGTCCTCTCCCCTCCCCCACCTGCAACCAACAAAGAAAGTTTCCCTCCATATATAAACCTTTCCTTGACCCTCCACAACAACGAACTTATACTATATTTGTCCTTCTGTGATTGACTTATGTCATTCAGCATAATGTCCTCCAAGTTCATCCATATTATGAGGTGTTTTGCAGACTCTGGTAGCATAGTGCCTAAGGCATTTGACTACTAACCCTAAGGCTGGCGGTTCAAATTCACCAGCCACTCCTCGGAAGGAAGATGGGGCAATCTACTTCCGTAGTGATACTGTCTCAGAAACCCAAGGAGGAGTCACTATGAGTCGGGTCCGACTTGATGGCCCATAACAACAACAACAACAACATTATTCTTTAGTGGTGCATAGCATTCCATTATGTGTATGTACCATAGTTTGGTCATCCACTCTTTCACTATAAATCTTAGAACTAAGTCCCTTGCCAGATATGTAATTATCGGCAAGTGTGAATTTGTTGCTGTCATTTTTGTTATGTGCTTTTTCATGGTGTCAATTTCTTTGTTCCGTATAATTTTCTATGCTAAGCTCGTTTTGTTTATGAATCATGTTATCACTTCCTTCATTGCTATTGTTTTAGTATTTGCTGAATATTTATGCTGGTCCTCTTTT